>NC_143034.1:11875000-11877500 GCF_057628025.1 Oncorhynchus mykiss
GGATAATGATATTATTCTATGTGTAGGTGGGGAGGGGTGGATAATGATATTATTCTCTAAAAATTGTTTCATTGTGATTATATGTATTTATGTATCAGAAACAGCAACAGCGTGTGTAAGGCTCGGGTCTCAGTTTAGCTTGTTTTTGCAATATCTTCTCTGTTCTGTGCCATATTTGTGGAGCAGTGATTCCCCAACCTCTCCTCTAGTACCCCCAGACAGTCCTCTGCCCTGATGTACCACATCACCACAGCTGATTCAAATGGTAACCTGATCATCAAGCCTCTCATTCCTTATTTCAGCTGCTTTAGTTCTGAAATACATCAAATACGTGGACTGTATTGAGTCACTGGAGGAGAGGTTAGGGAATCACTGGAGGAAAGGTTAGGGAATCACTGGAGGAGAGGTTTTGAATCACTAGAGGAGAGATTAGGGAATCACTGGAGGAGAGATTAGGGAATCACTGGAGGAAAGGTTAGGGAATCACTGGAGGAGAGGTTAGGGAATCACTGGTGGAGAGGTTAGGGAATCACTGGAGGAAAGGTTAGGGAATCACTGGAGGAAAGGTTAGGGAATCACTGGAGGAGAGGTTAGGGAATCACTAGAGGAGAGATTAGGGAATCACTGGAGGAGAGATTAGGGAATCACTGGAGGAGAGATTTGGGAATCACTGGAGGAGATGTTAGGGAATCACTGGAGGAGAGATTAGGGAATCACTGGAGGAGAGATTTGGGAATCACTGGAGGAGATTTTAGGGAATCACTGGAGGAGAGGTTAGGGAATCACTGGAGGAGAGGTTAGGGAATCACTGGAGGAGAGGTTAGGGAATCACTGGAGGAGAGGTTAGTGAGTCACAGCTCTATCACCATATGTCCTCATCTCTTCAGATCTCAATGAGTGCCAGAAGATACCACAGGTTTGTGGCAGCAACGCCACTTGCCTCAACACCATCGGGAGCTACCACTGCCAGTGTCAACCTGGGTTCAGATCCACAACGCCTGTCAACTCCACTGCTCTCACTGGGGAGTGTAAGGGTGAGTATTCAAGTGTGTGTGTAATGACTTTCCTCCTCTTCGTCTGAGGAGGAGTAAGGATCGGACCAAAACGCAGCGTGGTAAGTGTCCATATTGATTCATTCAAAACCACACAACTGAACACTGGAACAAAATAATAAAAGTGAAATCTACAAAACCGAAACAGTACCGTTTGGCCCAAACACTCACACGGAAACAAACACCCACAAACAAAAACAACCAGGCTGCCTGAGTATGATTCTCAATCAGAGACAACTAACGACACCTGCCTCAGATTGAGAACCATACTAGGGCGAACACAAAAACCAACATAGAAAAGCAAACATAGACTGCCCACCCCAATGCCCTGACCATACTAAAACTAAAACTAAAACAACAGAGCTATGGTCAGAACGTGACAGTACCCCATCCCCCCCCAAAGGTGCGGACTCCGGCCGCAAAACCTGAACCTATAGGGGAGGGTCTGGGTGGGCGTCTGTCCGCTGTGGCGGCTCTGGCGCGGGACGTAGACCCCACTTCACCACAGTTTTTGTCCGCCTCCTCAACCACCCCCGTGGCCTCTTACGAGCGACCCTCGCCACCGACCTCCGACTGGGGACCCTAGCCATGGGTCCCGAATGGACGGGAGATTCCGGCAGCTCCGGAGTGAATAACTGCTCCGGCAGCTCCTGGCTGACTGACGGCTCTGGCAGCTCCTGGCTGACTGACGGCTCTGGCAGCTCCTGGCTGGCTGACGGCTCTGGCAGCTCCTGGCTGACTGATGGCTCTGGCAGCTCCTGGCTGGCTGACGGCTCTGGCAGCTCCTGGCTGGCTGACGGCTCTGGATGCTCCTGGCTGGCTGACGGCTCTGGCAGTTCCTGGCTGGCTGACGGCTCTGGCGGCTCCTGGCTGGCCGGCAGCTCTGGCTGCTCCTGGCTGACCGGCGGCTCTGGCGGCTCAGGACAGACTGGCGGCTCTGGCGGCTAAGGACAGACTGTCGGCTCTGGCGGCTCAGGACAGACGGGAGACTCTGGCAGCTCAGGACAGACGGGAGACTCTGGGGGCTCAGGACAGACGGGAGACTCTGGTGGCTCAGGACAGACGGGAGATTCTGGCGGCTCAGGACAGACGGGTGACTCTGGCAGCGCTCAGGAGTGAAGGACGGCTCAGATAGCTCCTGGCTGACTGACGACTCTGGCAGCTCCTGGCTGACGGAGAGACAGCCTGGTGCTGGGTGCTGCCACCGGTGGGCTGGTGCGTGGAGGTGGCACCGGATAGACCGGACCGTGCAGGCGCACTGGAGCTCTTGAGCACCGAGCCTGCCCAACCTTACTTGGTTGAATGCTCCCTGTAGCCAGGCCAGTGCGGCGACGTGGAATAGCCCGCACTGGGCTGTGCTGGCGAACCGGGGACACCATGCGTAAGGCTGGTGCCATGTACGCCGACCCGAGGAGACGCACTGGAGACCAGATGCGTAGAGCCGGCTT
>NC_143034.1:11880000-11942500 GCF_057628025.1 Oncorhynchus mykiss
TGTGTGTGTGTGTGTGTGTGTGTGTGTGTGTGTACTGTGTGTGTGTGTACTGTGTGTGTATTGCGTGTGAGTGAGTGAGTGAGTGAGTGAGTGAGTGAGTGAGTGAGTGAGTGAGTGAGTGTACCGTGTGCGTGTGGCGCTCTGGGCATGTGCACAAACACACCTGGCAGATACACCTGTAACTGTCCGTCAGGGCTCAGTAAACACGGCAGCAATACTGCCGCCGGCACTTGTGAGGGGGCCGAGGCCATGTTATCCCGAGTTCCAATCCAGATGTCTGCCTGAACTCACAGCTGTAACCATAACATGAAATAGCAGCAATCTGATACCTGATTGTTGTTGTTCTGGAATGTACTTTGTTTCTTCTCTGTTTCTCATTTTTATTCTCACTAGGATGTGTTCAGTTGTCTGCCTCCTCCTCACTTCTCTCCTCAAGTGTTTATGTTTGTGTATTCTCTCTCTCTCTCTCTCTCTCTCTCTCTCTCTCTCTCTCTCTCTCTCTCTCTCTCTCTCTCTCTCTCTCTCTCTCTCTCTCTCTCTCTCTCTCTCTCTCTCTCTCTCTCTCTCTCTCTCTCTCTCTCTCTCTCTCTCTCTCTCTCTCTCTCTCTCTCTCTCTCTCTCTCTCTCTCTCTCTCTACTCCCTCTCTACTCCCATCTCTCCATCTTTCCATCTTTCCATCTCTGTGTGCAGACATGGATGAGTGTAAGGAGCAGACTGCTGATTGCCCCAACAACTCATCCTGTGTGAACACCCCAGGGTCCTACACCTGCATCTGCCAGTCTGGGTACAAACTAACAGAGAGCAGGTGTGAGGGTGAGAAACATGCTTTTATCATATGGGACACCTTTCAACGTGTCACTTCGTATAAGTGTGTGTGTGTACTGTGTGTGTGTGTGTGTTTACTGTGTGTGTGTGTACTGTGTGTGTATTGTGTGTGTGTGTGTGTGTGTGTGTGTGTGAGTGAGTGAGTGAGTGAGTGAGTGAGTGAGTGAGTGAGTGAGTGAGTGTACCGTGTGCGTGTGGCGCTCTGGGCATGTGCACAAACACACCTAGCAGATACACCTGTAACTGTCCGTCAGGGCTCAGTAACCACGTCAACAATACTGCCGCCGGCACTGGTGAGGGGGCCGAGGCCATGTTATCCCTGACCTCTGACCTCTAACCCCTGATCCGTGACCTCTAACCCCATGACCTTTGGCCGAGTTCCAATCCAGATATCTGCCTGAACTCACAGCTGTAACCATAACATGAAATAGCAGCAATCTGATACCTGATTGTTGTTGTTCTGGAATGTACTTTGTTTCTTCACTGTTTCTCATTTTTATTCTCACTGGGATGTGATCAGTTGTCTGCCTCCTCCTCACTTCTCTCCTCAAGTGTTTATGTTTGTGTATTCTCTCTCTCTCTCTCTCTCTCTCTCTCTCTCTCTCTCTCTCTCTCTCTCTCTCTCTCTCTCTCTCTCTCTCTCTCTCTCTCTCTCTCTCTCTCTCTCTCTCTCTCTCTCAGACATAGATGAGTGTAATGCAACTGCTGGTATCTGTGGAGGGGGAGGGACATGTCAGAACCAGGAAGGAAACTACAGTTGCCTCTGTCTACCTGGATACAGTAATCATGGCAACAAACAGGCGAGGTGCTCAGGTGAGGACAGAATATGGTACCATGATGCACTGCTTCCCACTATATGGTACAGTGAGGTACGATAACTTTGTATGTCTTAGAAGAGGAACTAGAACAGGGTTCCTATTTGAACAGTCTTTTATTATGTCTAAATCTAACATAACATTACATTACATCTATATCTAACATAACATAATATACATCTATATCTAACATAACATTACATTACATCTATCTATATCTAACATAACATAACATTACATCTATCTATATCTAACATAACATAATATACATCTATATCTAACATAACATTACATTACATCTATCTATATCTAACATAACATAACATTACATCTATATCTAACATAACATAACATTACATCTATATCTAACATAACATAACATTACATCTATATCTAACATAACATAACATTACATTACATCTATATCTAACATAACATAACATTACATTACATTACATCTATATCTAACATAACATAACATTACATTACATCTATATCTAACATTACATAACATTACATCTATATCTAACATAACATAACATTACATTACATCTATATCTAACATAACATAACATAACATTACATTACATCTATATCTAACATAACATAACATTACATTACATTACATCTATATCTAACATAACATAACATTACATTACATTACATCTATATCTAACATAACATAACATTACATCTATATCTAACATAACATTACATTACATCTATATCTAACATTACATAACATTACATCTATATCTAACATAACATAACATTACATTACATCTATATCTAACATAACATAACATTACATTACATTACATCTATATCTAACATAACATAACATTACATTACATCTATATCTAACATTACATAACATTACATCTATATCTAACATAACATAACATTACATTACATCTATATCTAACATAACATAACATTACATTACATTACATCTATCTATATCTAACATAACATGACATACATCTATCTATATCTAACATAACATAACATTACATTACATCTATCTATATCTAACATAACATAACATACATCTATCTATATCTAACATAACATAACATCTATATCTAACATAACATAACATTACATTACATTACATCTATCTATTTCTAACATAACATAACATACATCTATCTATATCTAACATAACATAACATACATCTATCTATATCTAACATAACATAACATCTATATCTAACATAACATTACATCTATATCTAACATAACATAACATTACATCTATATCTAACATAACATTACATCTATATCTAACATAACATAACATTACATCTATATCTAACATAACATTACATTACATTACATCTATCTATTTCTAACATAACATAACATACATCTATCTATATCTAACATAACATAACATACATCTATCTATATCTAACATAACATTACATTACATCTATCTATATCTAACATAACATAACATACATCTATCTATATCTAACATAACATAACATCTATATCTAACATAACATAATATACATTTATATCTAACATAACTGAATGTACATCTATATCTAACATAACATAACATTACATTACATCTATATCTAACATAACATTACATTACATTACATCTATATCTAACATAACATAACATTACATTACATTACATTACATTACATCTATATCTAACATAACATAACATTACATTACATCTATATCTAACATAACATTACATTACATTACATCTATATCTAACATAACATTACATTACATTACATTACATTACATTACATCTATCTATATCTAACATAACATAACATTACATTACATCTATATCTAACATAACATTACATTACATTACATCTATATCTAACATAACATAACATTACATTACATCTATATCTAACATAACATAACATTACATTACATTACATCTATCTATATCTAACATAACATAACATTACATTACATCTATATCTAACATAACATAACATTACATTACATCTATCTATATCTAACATAACATAACATTACATTACATCTATATCTAACATAACATAACATTACATTACATTACATTACATTACATCTATCTATATCTAACATAACATAACATTACATTACATCTATATCTAACATAACATAACATTACATTACATTACATCTATATCTAACATAACATTACATTACATTACATTACATCTATCTATATCTAACATAACATAACATACATCTATCTATATCTAACATAACATAACATTACATTACATTACATCTATATCTAACATAACATAACATTACATTACATCTATCTATTTCTAACATAACATAACATACATCTGTCTATATCTAACATAACATTACATTACATCTATCTATTTCTAACATAACATAACATACATCTATCTATATCTAACATAACATAACATTACATTACATCTATATCTAACATAACATAATATACATTTATATCTAACATAACATTACATTACATCTATCTATTTCTAACATAACATAACATACATCTGTCTATATCTAACATAACATTACATTACATCTATCTATATCTAACATAACATAACATACATCTATCTATATCTAACATAACATTACATTACATCTATCTATATCTAACATAACATTACATTACATCTATCTATATCTAACATAACATTACATTACATCTATATCTAACATAACATTACATTACATCTATCTATATCTAACATAACATAACATACATCTATCTATATCTAACATAACATAACATTACATTACATCTATATCTAACATAACATAATATACATTTATATCTAACATAACATTACATTACATCTATCTATTTCTAACATAACATAACATACATCTGTCTATATCTAACATAACATTACATTACATCTATCTATTTCTAACATAACATAACATACATCTATCTATATCTAACATAACATAACATACATCTATCTATATCTAACATAACATAACATACATCTATCTATATCTAACATAACATAATATACATTTATATCTAACATAACATTACATTACATCTATCTATATCTAACATAACATAACATTACATCCATATCTACATCTATATCTAAACTGGTACCCTAAACTGGTTTGAACGTGACCCGGTACCCCAAACCAGTTTGAACGTGACCCCGTACCCTAAATCAGTATGAACGTGACCCGGGACCCTAAACCAGTTTTAACTTGACCCCGTACCCTAAACCAGTATGAACTGTGATCCCGTACCCTAAACCAGTTTGAACTGTGACCCCGTACCCTAAACCAGTATGAACGTGACCCCGTACCCTAAACCAGTTTGAACGTGACCCCGTACCCTAAACCAGTTTGAACGTGACCCCGTACCCTAAACCAGTTTGAACGTGACCCCGTACCCTAAACCAGTTTGAACGTGACCCCGTACCCTAAACCAGTTGGAACGTGACCCCGTACCCTGAACCAGTTTGAACGTGACCCCACACCCTAAACCAGTTTGAATGTGACCCCGTACCCTAAACCAGTTTGAACGTGACCCCGTACCCTAAACCAGTTTGAACGTGACCCCGTACCCTAAACCAGTATGAACGTGACTCCGTACCCTAAACCAGTTTGAACTGTGACCCCGTACCCTGAACCAGTTTGAACGTGACCCCGTACCCTAAACCAGTTTGAACGTGACCCCGTACCCTAAACCAGTATGAACGTGACTTTTCGGTAACATCAGTGCTGTGGCACTCACAGACAATATCTTTGCAGTTTTGGAAACGTCGGAGTGTTTTCTTTCCAAAAAAATATCTTGTTAAAAACGGGAACGTTTTTCATCCAAAAATTAAAAGAGCGCCCCCTATATCGAAGAAGTTAACTCAAATCAAATCAAATGTTATTGGTCACATGCGCCAGGTGTAGTAGACCTTACAGTGAAATGCTAAATACAACAGGTGTAGTAGACCTTACAGTGAAATGCTGAATACAACAGGTGTAGTAGACCTTACAGTGAAATGCTGAATACAACAGGTGTAGTAGACCTTACTGTGTAATGCTGAATACAACAGGTGTAGTAGACCTTACAGTGAAATACTGACTACAACAGGTGTAGTAGACCTTAGAGTGAAATGCTGAATACAATAGGTGTAGTAGACCTTACAGTGAAATGCTGAATACAACAGGTGTAGTAGACCTTACAGTGAAATACTGACTACAACAGGTGTAGTAGACCTTACAGTGAAATGCTGAATACAACAGGTGTAGTAGACCTTACAGTGAAATACTGACTACAACAGGTGTAGTAGACCTTACAGTGAAATGCTGAATAAAACAAGTGTAGTAGACATTACAGTGGAATGCTGAATACAACAGGTGTAGTAGACCTTACAGTGAAATGCTGAATACAAAAGGTGTAGTAGACCTTACCGTGAAATGCTGAATACAACAGACCTTACAGTGAAATGCTGAATACAACAGGTGTAGTAGACCTTACAGTGAAATACTGAATACAACAGGTGTAGTAGACCTTACAGTGAAATGCTGAATACAACAGGTGTAGTAGAGCTTACAGTGAAATGCTGAATACAACAGGTGTAGTAGACCTCACAGTGAAATGCTGACTACAACAGGTGTAGTAGACCTTACAGTGAAATGCTGAATACAACAGGTGTAGTAGACCTTACAGTGAAATGCTGAATACAGCAGGTGTAGTAGACCTTACAGTGAAATGCTGACTACAACAGGTGTAGTAGACCTTACAGTGAAATGCTGACTACAACAGGTGTAGTAGACCTTACAGTGAAATGCTGAATACAACAGGTGTAGTAGACCTTACAGTGAAATGCTGAATACAACAGGTGTAGTAGACCTTACAGTGAAATACTGAATACAACAGGTGTAGTAGACCTTACAGTGAAATGCTGAATTCAACAGGTGTAGTAGACCTTACAGTGAAATGCTGAATACAACAGGTGTAGTAGACCTTACAGTGAAATACTGAATACAACAGGTGTAGTAGACCTTACAGTGGAATGCTGAATGCAACAGGTGTAGTAGACCTTACAGTGAAATACTGACTACAACAGGTGTAGTAGACCTTACAGTGAAATGCTGAATAAAACAAGTGTAGTAGACATTACAGTGGAATGCTGAATACAACAGGTGTAGTAGACCTTACAGTGAAATGCTGAATACAAAAGGTGTAGTAGACCTTACCGTGAAATGCTGAATACAACAGACCTTACAGTGAAATGCTGAATACAACAGGTGTAGTAGACCTTACAGTGAAATACTGAATACAACAGGTGTAGTAGACCTTACACTGAAATGCTGAATACAACAGGTGTAGTAGAGCTTACAGTGAAATGCTGAATACAACAGGTGTAGTAGACCTCACAGTGAAATGCTGACTACAACAGGTGTAGTAGACCTTACAGTGAAATGCTGAATACAACAGGTGTAGTAGACCTTACAGTGAAATGCTGAATACAGCAGGTGTAGTAGACCTTACAGTGAAATGCTGACTACAACAGGTGTAGTAGACCTTACCCCGTACCCTAAACCAGTTGGAACGTGACCCCGTACCCTAAACCAGTTGGAAAGTGACCCCGTACCCTGAACCAGTTTGAACGTGACCCCGTACCCTAAACCAGTATGAACTGTGACCCCGTACCCTAAACCAGTTTGAACTGTGACCCCGTACCCTAAACCAGTATGAATGTGACCCCGTACCCTAAACCAGTTTGAACTGTGACCCCGTACCCTAAACCAGTTGGAACGTGACCCCGTACCCTAAACCAGTTGGAAAGTGACCCCGTACCCTGAACCAGTTTGAACGTGACCCCGTACCCTAAACCAGTTTGAACTGTGACCCCGTACCCAACACATCGTCTTGCAGGAGGCAGAACTAAGACTCTGAGTGCGTCCCAATAATCCTTCCTCTCTCGTGAAGTGTGCACTTGTTCACTTTCCTTCACTGAACTCACACTAGCATGCCTCCACCAATCCAATGCTTTTAGTTTTGAAGTAGTGTACACTTCAGAAGGAAGGACAGAGTAGTGAAATGACTTAGTGGCCTCCTGGGTGGAATGTTTATTCATATTTTTCATACTTTTATAATTAATAAACGCTTTTGTTTAACTGCCGAAAATCTGGTCTTTCTTTGTCAAACGGTTTTGTTATATTTCAGTCTTCTGTGATGTATATAAAGTCTAATATCGGGATGCAAACTAAACATTTGATACATTTCAGCTCTGTATCTGACATGGTAGAGGTGTCTTATTTTTTTCATCCCATAACCAGGTGTGTGAGGTGTATATTTTTGTGTCAAAGTTTAAGACTACCAAGAAACACTGTGACCCTGTTTTAGCCTACTGCAGTAAATCAATGGCACACAAACCATGTGGATGGCTGACACCCCTCACCTAAGGTTGTTGTTCTGGAATGTTCTTTGTTTCCTCTCTCTCTCTCTCTCTCTCTCTCTCTCTCTCTCTCTCTCTCTATCTCTCTCTCTCTCTCTCTCTCTCTCTCTCTCTCTCTCTCTCTACTCCCATCCTCCATCTTTCCATCTCTGTGTGCAGACATGGATGAGTGTAAGGACCAGACTCCTGATTGCCCCAACAACTTATCCTGTGTGAACACCCCAGGGTCCTACACCTGCATCTGCCAGTCTGGGTACAAACTAACAGAGAGCAGGTGTGAGGGTGAGAAACATGCTTTTATCATATGGGACTCCTTTCAACGTGACACTTCGTATAAGTGTGTGTGAGAGTGTGTGTGTGTGTACTGTGTGTGTGTGTACTGTGTGTGTATTGCGTGTGTGTGTGTGAGTGAGTGAGTGAGTGAGTGAGTGAGTGAGTGAGTGTACTGTACTGTGTGCGTGTGGCGCTCTGGGCATGTGCACAAACACACCTGGCAGATACACCTGTAACTGTCCGTCAGGGCTCAGTAACCACGGCAGCAATACTGCCGCCGGCACTGGTGAGGGGGCCGAGGCCATGTTATCCCTGACCTCTGACCTCTAACCCCATGACCTTTGGCCGAGTTCTAATCCAGATATCTGCCTGAACTCACAGCTGTAACCATAACATGAAATAGCAGCAATCTGATACCTGATTGTTGTTGTTCTGGAATGTACTTTGTTTCTTCACTGTTTCTAATTTTTATTCTCACTGGGATGTGATCAGTTGTCTGCCTCCTCCTCACGTGTTTATGTTAATGTTTGTGTATTCTCTCTCTCTCTCTCTCTCTCTCTCTCTCTCTCTCTCTCTCTCTCAGACATAGATGAGTGTAATGCAACTGCTGGTATCTGTGGAGGGGGAGGGACCTGTCAGAACCAGGAAGGAAGCTACAGTTGCCTCTGTGTACCTGGATACAGTAATCATGGCAACAAACAGGCGAGGTGCTCAGGTGAGGACAGAATATGGTACCATGATGCACTGCTTCCCACTATATGGTACAGTAAGGTACGATAACTTTGTCTGTCTTAGAAGAGGAACTAAAACAGGGTTCCTATTTGAACCGTCTTTAATTATGTCTATATACATAACATAAACATAACATACATATATATCTAACATTACATACATATATATCTAACATCACAAAACATACATCTAGGTAATTGAGAAGAAGAAGTTGTTTAGAAGCCTCTTGGACCTAGACTTGGTGCTCCGGTACCGCTTGCCATCCAGTAGCAGAGAGAACAGTCTATGACTAGGGTGGCTGGAGTCATGACAATGTTTAGGGCCTTCCTCTGACACCGCCTGGTATAGAGGTCCTGGATGACAGGAAGCCTGGCCCCGGTGATGTACTGGGCCGTACGCACTACCCTCTGTAGTGCCTTGCGGTCTGAGGCCGAGCAGTTGCCATACCAGGCGGTGATGCAACCTTTCAATGGTGCAGATGTAGAACTTTTTGAGGATCTGAGGACCCATTTCAGTCTCCTGGGGGGTCAATAGGCGTTGGCGTGCCCTCTTCACCACTGTCTTGTTGTGTTTGGACCATGATAGTTTGTTGGTGATTTGAACACCAAGGAACTTGAATATCTCAACCAGCTCCACTACAGACCCGTCGATGAGAATGGGGGCGTGCTCGGCCCTCCTTTTCCTGTAGTCCACAATCACAATGACTGTCATCCAAATGAAAGCTAAACAGTCAGTGAGCATTTACAATTCTAAAAGCAATGGATATTTTGGATAATTGGACGCCGAGGGAATATATCCAATTTTAAGTGCAGTCCTCTGGACCACGTTGAAGATCAAATGCGGCACACTTGGAAAAATGAGTTTGACCCCCTGAACTAGACTGTTAAAGAGGTCACTACCCTCACTGATCCCCATGTTACTTCCTCAAACAGAGGTTACAGTTGTGACACTGCAAACCGCCTCATAAGGACAGGTCTAGGTTCAGTTTTACTGTGTAAGCCTGGATAATGATGATCAGTAAGGGACTATGTAAACTGATCTGAGTGTGGTGCTTATATTACAGTAGGGACTTTCCTCTGTTGCTGTAGATACCGTTATTCCACTAGCAGCTTCCTCTTTGTAGTGCTGCGGCCCAAATGACACCCCTTTCCCTGTATAGTGCACAACACTAGACCAGGGACCATAGTGCACTGTATAATAGGTTGTCATTTGGGATGTGTCCTAGGATGGTTACCATGGAAACATTTCATGACTGGTGTGCTGTGGGTTTCTGGGTGTTTTAATCTCCACCTCAACTTCCTCTCTGTCTCATGTCTTCATTTATATCTTAGTTAGTTGGTATCTGATGGTTAACATGGTTACCCATGGCAACAACTTGGATCTACTATTTTGTTGTGTTGTTGTGTTGTGGTGTGTGTTGTGTTGTTGTGGTATGGTGTTGTGTTGGGGTGTGTGGTGTGTGGTGGTGTGTTGTTGTGGTATGGTGTTGTGTTGTGTTGGGGTGTGTGTTGTGTTGTGTGGTGTGTAGTGTTGTTGTGGTGTGTATTGTGGTGTGGTGTGTATTGTGTTGTGCTGTTGTGTTGTATTGTGGTGTGTAGTGTTGTGGTGTGTATTGTGGTGTGTTGTGTTGGTGTGGTGTGGTGTGTGTTATGTAGTGTTGTTGTATTGTGGTGTGTGTTGTGTAGTGTTGTTGTGGTGTGTAGTGTTGTTGTATTGTGGTGTGTTGTGGTGTGTTGCGTTTGGGTGTGTGGTGTGGTGTGTGGTGTGGTGTGTAGTGTTGTTGTATTGTGGTGTGTTGTATTGTGTTGTGGTGTGTGTTGTGGTGTGGTGTGTAGTGTTGTTGTCTTGTGGTGTGTAGTGTTGTTGTATCGTGGTGTGTAGTGTTGTTGCATCGTGGTGTGTGGTGTGTAGTGTTGTTGTATTGTGGTGTGTTGTGTAGTGTTGTTGCATCGTGGTGTGTGGTGTGTAGTGTTGTTGTATTGTGGTGTGTTGTGTAGTGTTGTTGTATTGTGGTGTGTTGTGGTGTGGTGTGTAGTGTTGTTGTTTCGTGGTGTGTGGTGTGTTGTGGTGTGGTGTGTAGTGTTGTTGTATCGTGGTGTGTGGTGTGTAGTGTTGTTGTATTGTGGTGTGTGTTGTGGTGTGTGGTGTGTAGTGTTGTTGTATTGTGGTGTGTTGTGGTGTGGTGTGTAGTGTTGTTGTATCGTGGTGTGTTGTGGTGTGTTGTGGTGTGTTGTATTGTGGTGTATTGTGGTGTGTTGTATCGTGGTGTGTTGTGTTTGTATTTATTAAGGATCCCCATTAGTTCCAGCCAAGGCAGCAGCTAATCTTCCAGGGGTCCAGCAACATTGAAGCAGTTTAAAAACATTACAAAACATTCACAGCAGATTTCACAACACACTAAGTGTGTGTCCTTTAGGCCGTTACTCACTTACCACATACAGTATCTACAGCACAACATCCATGTGCAGTGCGTATGTTATCGTGTTTGTGCTTATGTTTGTGTTGCTTCACAGTCCCCACTGTTCCATAATTTTTATCCATTTTTTAAACTTACTTGATGTGGAAGAGATTTCCATGTAGTCATGGCTCTATGTAGTACTGTGTGTTTCCTGTAGTCTGTTCTGGACTTGGGGATTGTGAAGAGACCTCTAGTGGCATGTCTTGTGGGTTGTCTGACTTGCCTAGTATGAAGATACACATCAATTGTTGTTGTGGTGCAGAAAAGACAGGTGTGTTATTTGTCATTGTGTTTGTGTTGTTGTGCAGGTGGGATTGTTTAGTTGCGTAGGTGTGATTGTGTTGTGTCCTGTTGTGTTATGTTGTGTTGTGTTGTGCTGTGTAGTGTCGATCCAGGTGTGATGGCAGTGTTTTGTGTTTCCTTCAGTACTGACATGTGACCAGTTTAAAGAGGATGAGACTCCTGGACAGGTGAGTTCAAAACCCAGGCACCTGTGTTTTAATTAATACTTTCAAGAACTATCTTCTGACACAACATTATATGTCTTGCTATAAATGTTTTTACTCACATGAAGTCAATGAACTTCTCCTCTCTCTCAGAATGTCCCAGGTTTAGCTGATCTCCTGTCTCTGATGAGGAACAGCTGTCTGGCTTTAAATAACTCTGGGGACGCAGCCGGAGGGAGACTGACTGGAGATGGGTTACTGGAGGTAAACCACACACAAACACACAAACACACAAACACACACACACACACACACACACCCACACACACACACACACACACACACACCCACACACGGTGCAATCATGGATCCATGTAAACATATACACCTCGTTCACTCACTTCCTGTTTCCTGTTTCTACTTCCTGTGTGTAGAATGTCTTCACGCAGATAGACAGTTTCCTGTCTCAAGGTATCCTAAGCAACAGCCGTGAGGTGAGTAGGTTGCTCGGCGCTGTGGAGGACGCCATGAAGCTCATAGCGCCGCAGCTCAGAGACACCCACACCACCATGGAAACAGACCACACAGGTAACACACACACACTCCTGAACACACACACACACACACACACACACACACACACACACACACACACACAAACATGCACACACACACACACACACATGCACACACACAAACACACACACACACACACACATGCACACACACACACACACACACACACACGAACGCACATACACTCCTGAACACACTCACACACACCCTCCTTCACCTTTTACCTTGTCCTTGTACACAGACGCTGAGATTGCAGTGAGGAGGGGACAGACTCCGCCCATTGGGCCAATCAGCCTGGCCAATGACAATGCTCGACTGGACACCAGCTGGGAGACAGCCACCGGCAACGGGACGTACCCAGGTAGGCTACTCTTCATCATCATCACCACCATCATCACCATCATCTCGGCCATTCCTCACAGACCTCAATAATTAAGCTATTTTTATTCATGGTAGTGCACATGTACCTCAGGTCATTGCGGACCTGTTCCCTCAATCGATTTTGGTTAAGACACAAAGTAAAAGCCTCCTAGTGAATCTGTTTAGAATAACCAAGCTCCTATTATTGATATATTCTAAGTATTTAGAACATCAAGTCAAAGATATCTTAAATCATTCCCCCCAAATTTGTGAATAAAGATCTCGTCACCACCCCTGTTGTGTACCAGTTCACCACTTGCCTGAAATAAACCCTAAATTCAGAGGTCAGGTCTTTGTCTTACGGATCCTGGATCCGCCCGTGCACGGTTTTCAGCAGTTCCTTGGGACGACAGAGGCAGGTATTGAGATCCGGCTCGAAGGACCAAATTGTTACGAGAATTATGTTCTCGTAATCCAATTCAATTAAACTACTCGGTCTGCAACCCCGAATTTGTAAGATCCTGGTTGAATGAAACAGACGGAGGCCCAGCTAAAATAGTCAAAATGTTTATTCACGAGAGCACTGGTTCGTTGTACAAAACCATTCATTTTAAACAGACTCCTTACGCACATACTTTCACACACAAACAGACTCCTTACGCACATACTTTCACACACAAACAGACTCCTTACGCACGTACTTTCACACACAAACAGACTCGTTACGCACATACTTTCACACACAAACAGACTCCTTACGCACATACATTCACACACAAACAGAATGTATGCAACACACATACTGTCTCACTACCCAACCGACAGAGATTCGGTAGACCTTGAGACATTGAGACGTACTCCCCGTCCTCACCCAAATCTCTAGTCAGGTTGGCACCGAATTTGGCTCAGACAGTCTGTGTTTTAAGATACTATAAAGACATATTGTACAGATATATTGTTTTACCCTAATTCTGACTAAAACTACACTCACAGATATATAATTTTACTGACTAAAACTACACACATCATTAGAATAATTTCATGATTCTCATCAATTTCATACAATTATATGGTTTCAGGGTGGAATATTCTAATCATTCATTTAAACATATAAATTCCATCAACACTAAGTACTCTAACTTTTAGTACCAATAACTTTCCAAAACTACCAATGTTGCCCAGAAATCTTGGATTCTGGATATTCTGTTTATTCCCTCTTTATTCCTGGAATCTTCCAACCAGGAAACCTGAAAAATCTGAGAATTCTGGGAAAGGTACAAGACATTCTGGTAACTTGTTTCTTTCTGTGCTTCACAGGTTTGACTCTGGCTGGGTTGGTGTGTTACAAGACAGTGGAGAGATATGTCAACAACTCCTTCCAAAACCTCACTGACACAGACACAGACACAGACACAGACACAGACACGGCGTCAAAGCCTAACTACCAGATCAGTTCCAAGGTGGTAACAGCCTTTGTCAGTAACCCAGCAACAGACCAACTCACCAAGCCTGTCATCCTCACCTTCAAACATCTACAGGTATCACTTAATAATATTATAATAGCTGATGTTAATATATGATGTATGTAAATATTATAGTATATTATAATAGCTGATGTTAATATATGATGTATGTAAATATTATAGTATATTATAATCGTACGTCTACAGCTAGGACTTTATCCTGACAATGGCCTAACATAATCACGATGGCCTAACATAATCACGATGGCCTAACATAATCACGATGGCCTAACATAATCACGATGGCCTAACATAATCACGATGGCCTAACATAATCACGATGGCCTAACATAATCACGATGGCCTAACATAATCACGATGGCCTAACATAATCACGATGGCCTAACATAATCACGATGGCCTAACATAATCACGATGGCCTAACATAATCACGATGGCCTAACATAATCACGATGGCCTAACATAATCACGATGGCCTAACATAATCAGGATGGCCTAACATAATCACGATGGCCTAACATAATCACGATGGCCTAACATAATCACGATGGCCTAACATAATCACGATGGCCTAACATAATCACGATGGCCTAACATAATCACGATGGCAAAACATAATCACGATGGCCTAACATAATCACGATGGCCTAACATAATCACGATGGCCTAACATAATCACGATGGCCTAACATAATCACGATGGCCTAACATAATCACGATGGCCTAACATAATCACGATGGCCTAACATAATCACGATGGCCTAACATAATCACGATGGCCTAACATAATCACGATGGCCTAACATAATCACGATGGCCTAACATAATCACGATGGCCTAACATAATCACGATGGCCTAACATAATCACAATGGCCTAACATAATCACGATGGCCTAACATAATCACGATGGCCTAACATAATCACGATGGCCTAACATAATCACGATGGCCTAACATAATCACGATGGCAAAACAATCACGATGGCCTAACATAATCACGATGGCCTAACATAATCACGATGGCCTAACATAATCACGATGGCCTAACATAATCACAATGGCCTAACATAATCACGATGGCCTAACATAATCACGATGGCCTAACATAATCACAATGGCCTAACATAATCACGATGGCCTAACATAATCACGATGGCAAAACATAATCATGATGGCCTAACATAATCACGATGGCCTAACATAATCACGATGGCCTAACATAATCACGATGGCCTAACATAATCACAATGGCCTAACATAATCACGATGGCCTAACATAATCACGATGGTCTAACATAATCACGATGGCCTAACATAATCAGGATGGCCTAACATAATCAGGATGGCCTAACATAATCACGATGGCCTAACATAATCACGATGGCCTAACATAATCACGATGGCCTAACATAATCACGATGGCCTAACATAATCACAATGGCCTAACATAATCACAATGGCCTAACATAATCACGATGGCCTAACATAATCAGGATGGCCTAACATAATCAGGATGGCCTAACATATTGACACTCTTGCTGCCTTCTGAAATGAAGAAACATTTCTCTAAGAAGTGCTTAGCCTCTCTCTCTCTCCCCCCCCCAACCCAGGTGAGGGCAGAGTCATCAGAAATGAACTATACCTGTGTGTTCTGGCGTGTCCATGAAAAGGACGGGGCGTGGTCAAGTCGTGGCTGTACCAAAGTCACATCTAACGCTACATACACTGTGTGTTCCTGTTCCCACCTTAGCAGCTTTGCTGTTCTCATGGCCCTCTACCCTGTACAGGTATACACACACACACACACACACACACACACACACACACCGGATGATGTCAAGATAATGCTCCTTAAGTCGGTTAGGAATTCTACTTTGTGCATGACACAAGTAATTTTTCAAACAATTGTTTACAGACAGATCATTTCACTTATAATTCACTGCATCACAATTCCAGTGGGTAACAAGTTTACATACATTAACTTGACTGTGCCTTTAACTTAGGATAGCTGAAGATGCTTAACATTAACTGAGGATAGCTGAATATGCTTAACATTAACTGAGGATAGCTGAAGATGCTTAACATTCACTGAGGATAGCTGAAGATGCCTAACATTAACTGAGGATAGCTGAAGATGCTTAACCTTAACTGAGGATAGCTGAAGATGCCTAACATTCACTGAGGATGGCTGAAGATGCTTAACATTCACTGAGGATAGCTGAAGATGCTTAACATTCACTGAGGATAGCTGAAGATGCTTAACATTCACTGAGGATAGCTGAAGATGCTTAACATTAACTGAGGATAGCTGAAGATGCTTAACATTCACTGAGGATAGCTGAAGATGCTTAACATTAACTGAGGATAGCTGAAGATGCTTAACATTAACTGAGGATAGCTGAAGATGCTTAACATTAACTGAGGATAGCTGAAGATGCTTAACATTCACTGAGGATAGCTGAAGATGCTTAACATTCACTGAGGATAGCTGAAGATGCTTAACATTAACTGAGGATAGCTGAAGATGCTTAACATTCACTGAGGATAGCTGAAGATGCTTAACATTAACTGAGGATAGCTGAAGATGCCTAACATTATTAACTGAGGTCTTTGTCTTAAATGGTGCAGATGGGTCTTCAAACCAAACTAGCTAACTTTGTTAACAGGGTAATTCTCTCTTTCCCTCCCTCCCTGCATCTTGATGTTATACAGTGGTGATTTTAGCATGTTAATCTTGGGGGGGAAACCCAGAGAAATGTGGGATGCATGTCAGCAAGCCACTACACAACACAACACTAAACAATACATGAATTGCACTATAATGGTGAGAAACGGTGGCCACAAACTGTTAGGACCTACATAAACAGCAGTCCAAACACCTTACCACTGCTACACCTGGCTTTCAGCTGAGCCTTGTCCGGCAGCGAAACAGTTTATTCAGCCTCATTTACTGCCTTTAAAAAAATACATAGCTGATATGGCTGTCTTGCTTATTAAACAAAATTGTTTTCTACTGACAATTGAGATACAAACTATGTCATAAGGGGACGACAAGCGGCTAAGAGGCAATACGTCATTTTGATTAAGACATTAATGAGCGAACGACGACGGACGTGGTGAATATAACTATTTGTTCAGCAATTTTGAAATGTACATTGATAGAATTCAGAACACGGGTCGTTCTTGCAGTGTTCTCCCTCTACACCAAGTCAGAACCATAGGATAAATAAAGGGGGCATATAGACAATGAAAGCTCTTAAAACAGTGTTCTCCCTGAGCAACAAGTCAGAACCATAGGATAAATAAAGGGGGCATATAGACAATGAGAGCTCTTACAATATTCCATGATTACATTTCTCTAAAACAGGTTATAGGCTCCATGTGCACCACCAAGTCAGAACGGTAGGTGAAATAAAGAGGTGAAAATAGACCAAACTACTAGGGTGAGGCACATTGAACGCCGTTTGGGTCTTTGATGTCAAAAAAGAAACACTTCAAATAACACTATTCTATTATAGAATGTTGTGTGTGATGAATTTGTGTGTAGGCCAAGTGCCACCACTACTATCAGTAGCATTGTCAAAACTATACACAAAAAAGTTATAAAGTAAGCACACCGGCCACGAACGATGTGTTTACAATCCTGCGTTGTTACAAATAGGCCAAATTATTAAGGTGAGGCACATGGGCAAATATCAGCTTACTACACAACATACACTTAGTACTACCTTCTTAGCTACAGTATACATATCTCCCTTGCAGATTACATCATTTATACAGCAGCATACAATACATTTTTGGACTCATCTCATGAAGGTGGCAGGGCTTTACTTTGTGAGCAAATTTTATCATCAAACTTATCATCAAAGCATTCTCTGGATTTATGGTGGGAACCATGAAAAAAAACACACACAGCCACTCCATTGAAATCAAGCTAAAGATTACTTTGCATTGCTTGCAGTTAGCCACTGATTCCTTACAAACCACTTACTGTTGGGTTAAGATGGCGCTGGAGAAGAACACAGACATTTTACGTCCCCCCAACCGATTGTGTTTTTTTGTTTGTTTATTTACATTTGAATGACCTGTATTCCGCCATAAGCAAACCCAGAGTTGACGCTCCTAGTACCTGGGGACTTTAATGCAGGGAAACTTAAATCCATTTTACCAAAATTTCTATCAGCATGTTAAATGTGCAACCAGAGTGAAAAAAAACTCTGGACCACCTATACTCCACACATAGAGACACATACAAAGCTCTCCCTCGCCCTCCATTTGGCAAATCTGACCATCATTCTATCCTTCTGATTCCTGCTTAGAAGCAACAATTAAAGCAGGAAGCACCAGTGACGAGATCAATAATAAAGTGGTCATATGAAGCAGATGCTAAGCTTCAGGACTGTTTTGCTATCACAGACTGGAATATGTTCCTGGGATTACTCCGATGGCATTGAGGAGTACACCACATCAGTCTTTGGCTTCATCAATAAGTGCGTCGATGACGTCATCCCCACAGTGACCATACGTACATTCCCCAACCAGAAGCCATGGATTACAGGCAACATACGCACTGAGCTAAAGGCTAGAGCCACCGCTTTCAAGGAGCTACCGCTTAACCCGGAAGCTTATAAAAAATCACGCTATGCCCTCCGATGAACCATCAAACAGGCAAAGCACCAATACAGGACTAACATAAAAGCCAAACCGGCTGCGCGAGTGGTGTTCTGTCCTCCCACACCAAACGCGATCGACACGCAGGTTGAATATCAAAACAAACTCTGAACCAATTACAGTAATTTGGGGACAGGTCGAAAATCATTAAACATTTATGACAATTTAGCTAGCTAGCTTGCACTTGCTAGCTAATTTGTCCTATTTAGCTAGTTTTCTGTTGCCAGCTAATTTGTCCTGTGATATAAACATTGAGTTGTTATTTTACCTGAAATGGTACAAGGTCCTCTACTCCGACAATTAATCCACACATAAAACAGTCAACCGAATCATTTCTATTCATCTCTCCTCCTTTTAGGCATTTTCTTCTCTTGACTTTATATTGCAATTGGCAATGTTTCATAAATTAGGTGCATTACTGCCACTGACCTCGTTCATCTTTCAGTCACCCACGTGGGGATAACCAATGAGGAGATGATACGCGGGTACATGCTTCTATAAACCAATGAGGAAAGGCAGGTCTTGCAGCGCGATCTGCATCACAAATAGAACTGACTTCTATTTTAGCCTTTTGCAATGCAAACGTTCGTTGGCACGCGTGAACAGTGTGGGTGCAATAATTGAATAATATAGATTTCTACATTTATTTTGCAACTCTTGCGCACTCTACGCGAGCAGTGTAGTCAGCCTGTAAGATCGAATCATACTACACCGACTCTGACACTCGTCGGATGTGACAGGCCTTTGCAAACCATTACAGACTACAAAGGGAAGCACAGCCGAGAGCTGCCCAGTGACACGAGCCTACCAGACAAGCTAAACCACCTCTATGCTCGCTTCGAGGCAAATAACACTGAAACATGCATGAGAGCACCAGCTGTGCTGGAAGACTGGTGCCCACGCACATTGACTCTGTATCGGTACCCACCTGTATATAGTCTCACTATTGCTATTTTACTACTGCTTTTTAATTACTTGTACAACTTAATTACTTGTGCTACTTAATTACTGGTTACCTTTGTCTCTTATTCTTATCCATATATTTTTTAAACTGCATTGTTGGTTAGGGGCTCGTAATTAAGCATTTCACTGTAAGGTCTGTTGTATTCGGCGCATGTGACTAATAACATTTGATTTGATTTGTTGAATTTGCGATTTTCCCACTTGTTGTGTAATCTTTATGTCCAATGGCCGATGATACGTGTTATCTACAATTTATCTTCATTATTTCCCTTCATATGACAAGGATTAAAAATGTCTACTTGATTCATGATGATGACTGCTAGCTAAGATTTTGAAAGTAAGATGTTGACATGATCAGTCCAATCAAAGCCATTGTACATATAATGTGATTTTACATCATTTTATCTGTGGCCAATGACCTTGAGCATTCTTGAAAGGGGACTTGTAATTTAACTCTATGGCAGGACCCAAAGGGCTGACATTTTGGATGTTTACCCTTAATAAGGACTTAAACTTGGCGATGTTGTAGTGTCCCCATGAGTGACAGAATACTGAGCCAATCACGGTGCAATGCTCCTATTTTCTGCTGTCTCACCACACCACCACATAAAGCACTGAGCTGAAACACCTGCGTTCTGGAGTTGCATCACAGATAGCTGAGATAGATATTATATATATATTTTTTTATTGTTTGCAAACTGATATGTGACACGTATTAATGGCAAAATAAAAACAGATGAATGATGGGTCAAAACTGATTGTTATATATTATGTAAACTCTCTCTTTCTCTACCTCTCTCTCTCTCTCTCTCTCTCTGTCTCTCTTTCTCTCTCTCTCTCTCTCTATGTCTCTCTCTCTCTACCTCCCTCTTTCCAGGATACATTTGAGCTGCGTCTGTTGACGTGGCTGGGTCTGTCGGTGTCTGTGGTCTGTCTGTTGCTGTGCATCCTGACATTCTGGCTGTGTCGGTCCATCCAGGGGACACGCACCACCATCCACCTCCACCTCTGTGTCTGCCTCTTCATCGCTGACCTCGTCTTCCTCAGCGGTATCTCTCACACACAGAGCAAGGTGGGGATAAACATGTGGGGAGTGTGTGTGTGTGTGTGTGTGTGTGTGTGTGTGTGTGTGTGTGTGTGTGTGTGTGTGTGTGTGTGTGTGTGTGTGTATCAATCTAACGATGAAGGTATATTTATCTGTATAATATTTTCACTTTGAAGATTTGCTGTTGTAGGATTCTGTTACCAGGATGACAAACAAATAACTAAAAATAAACCCTTTTTACATACAGTCAGATCTGAATTTGAGTTCAATTTGACTTTCATCTCTCCTCCTCTCCTCTCCTCTCCTCTCCTCTCCTCTCCTCTCCTCTCCTCCTCCCTGTCTCTCCTCTCCTCTCCTCTCCTCTCCTCTCCTCTCCTCTCCTCTCCTCTCCTCCTCCCTGTCTCTCCTCTCCTCTCCTCTCCTCTCCTCTCCTCTCCTCTCCTCTCCTCCTCCCTGTCTCTCCTCTCCTCTCCTCTCCTCTCCTCTCCTCTCCTCTCCTCTCCTCTCCTCTCCTCTCCTCTCCTCTCCTCTCCTCTCCTCTCCTCCTCCCTGTCCCCCCTCTCCTCTCCTCTCCTCTCCTCTCCTCTCCTCTCCTCTCCTCTCCTCTCCTCTCCTCTCCTCTCCTCCTCCCTGTCTCTCCTCTCCTCTCCTCTCCTCTCCTCTCCTCTCCTCTCCTCTCCTCTCCTCTCCTCTCCTCTCCTCTCCTCTCCTCTCCTCTCCTCTCTCAGGGAGGATGTGGGTTTGTAGCAGGTCTCCTCCACCTGTTCTTCCTAGGATCCTTCAGTTGGATGTTGTTAGAGGGAGTTCAGCTCTACCTCATGGTGGTCCTGGTCTTCAACACTACCATAAGGTATTGGATATATTTACTCTGTGGTTATAAATTATTATGCGTTAGTATATATTTAGAGTATATATTTGTATTTATTTGTATTATACATTCATGTTTAATTCATTTAGATACGGAATGTCTGTATTTATATTATTTATATCATTTCCTTTTGGGGTCACTTAAAAATGTCTGTGTTTTTGTCCATTAAAATAACATCAAATTGATCAGAAACAGTGTAGACATTGTTAATGTTGTACATTACTATTGTAGCTGGAAACTACTGATTTTGTAATATAATATTTACATAGGCCTACAGAGGCCCATTATCAGCAACCATCACTCCTGTGTTCCAATGGCATGCTGTGTGTTAGCCAATCCAAGGTTATCATTTTAAAAGGCTAATTGATCGTTAGAAACCCCTTTTGCAATTATGTTAGCACAGCTGAAAACTGTTGTTTTGATAAAAGAAGCAATTAAACTGTCCTTCTTTAGACTAGTTAAGTATCTGAAGCATCAGTATTTGTGGGTTCGATTACAGGCTGAAAATGGCCAAAAACAAATAACTTTCTTCTGAAACTCGTCAGTCTATTCTTGTTCTGAGAAATGAAGGCTATTCCATGCGAGAAATTGCCAAGAAACTGAAGATCTCGTACAACGTTGCGTACTAGTCGCTTCACAGAACAGCACACACGGTCTCTAACCAGAATAGAAAGGGGAGTGGGAGGCCCCGATGCATAACTGAGCAAGAGGACAAGTACATTAGAGTGTCTAGTTTGAGAAACAGACGCAGAACAGACACAGAAACAGAAATCCTCAACTGGCAGCTTCATTAAATAGTACCTACAAAACACCAGTCTCAACGTCAACAGTGAAGAGGCGACTCCGGGATGGTGGCCTTCTAGGAAAAGTTCCTCTGTCCAGTCTCAACGTCAACAGTGAAGAGGCGACTCCGGGATGCTGGCCTTCTAGGAAAAGTTCCTCTGTCCAGTCTCAACGTCAACAGTGAAGAGGCGACTCCGGGATGCTGGCCTTCTAGGAAAAGTTCCTCTGTCCAGTCTCAACGTCAACAGTGAAGAGGCGACTCCGGGATGCTGGCCTTCTAGGCAGAGTTCCTCTGTCCAGTCTCAACGTCAACAGTGAAGAGGCGACTCCGGGATGCTGGCCTTCTAGGAAATGTTCCTCTGTCCAGTCTCAACGTCAACAGTGAAGAGGCGACTCCGGGATGCTGGCCTTCTAGGCAGAGTTCCTCTGTCCAGTCTCAACGTCAACAGTGAAGAGGCGACTCCGGGATGCTGGCCTTCTAGGCAGAGTTCCTCTGTCCAGTCTCAACGTCAACAGTGAAGAGGCGACTCCGGGATGGTGGCCTTCTAGGCAGAGTTCCTCTGTCCAGTGTCTGTGTTCTTTTGCCCATCTTAATCTTTTCTTTTAAATGGCCAGTCTGAGATATGGATTTTCTTTGAATCTCTGCCTAGAAGGCCAGCAGCCCCTACTTTATTTTATCTTGCTCTTATCTTTTTCTTTTAAAAATAAATGTTACCCCCTGTTACGGTTTTCTTCCTGGGAAGGAGAGGCGGATCAAAATGCAGCGTGGGTATTGGTTAAACATCTTTAATAAAGATGATAACGTGAACAATATACATATATATATATATATATATATATACAAACCAAGAAACCGTGGAAAAACCAAAACAACTGGTGCAAACTGGTGCAAAACACAGAGACAGGAAACAATCACCCACGAAATACCCAAAGAATATGGCTGCCCAAATATGGTTCCCAATCAGAGACAACGATAAACACCTGCCTCTGATTGAGAACCACTCTAGGCAACCATAGACTTACATAGAATACTATACTAAACACAACCTCATCAATCTACAAAACCCCTAGACAAGAGAAACACATAATCACCCATGTCACACCCTGGCCTAACCACAATAACAAATAAAACACAAAATGCTAAGGCCAAAATACTAAATACTCCCCAATTTCGTGGTATCCAATTGTTAGTAATCGCTACAACTCCCGTACGGGCTCGGGAGAGACAAAGGTCGAAAGCCATGCGTCCTCCGAAACACAACCCAACCAAGCCGCACTGCTTCAGAACACAGCACGCCTCCAACCCGGTAGCCAGCCGCACCAATGTGTCAGAGGAAACACCATGCACCTGGCTACCTTGGTTAGCCACATGCACTGCACCCGGCTGCCACAGGAGTCACTGGTATGTGATGAGACAGGGATATCCTTACCAGCCAAACCCTCCCTAACCCACAAATGTGCATCGCCCCACGGACCTCCCAGTCGTGGCCGGCTGCGACAGAGCCTGGGCGAGAACCCAGAGTCTCTGGTGGCACAGCTAGCGCTGCGATGCAGTGCCCTAGAGCACTGCGCCACCCGGGAGGCTTATCTCTTATCTAGCTTATCTACCTTGGTGTGTTACCTTTTCTTCTAACTGTTATTTTATGAAGCTCTGTGATTCTTCTTCTTATTGTAAACCGCTGTACCTGTATTTTATGAAGCTCTGTGATTCTTCTTCTTATTGTAAACCTCTGTACCAGTATTTTATGAAGCTTGTTGATTCTTCTTCTTATTGTAAACCTCTGTACCTGTATTTTATGAAGCTCTGTGATTCTTCTTCTTATTGTAAACCTCTGTACCTGTATTTTATTAAGCTCTTTGATTCTTCGTCTTACTGTAAACCTCTGTACCTGTATTTTATGAAGCTCTTTGATTCTTCGTCTTATTGTAAACCTCTGTACCTGTATTTTATTAAGCTCTTTGATTCTTCGTCTTACTGTAAACCTCTGTACCTGTATTTTATGAAGCTCTTTGATTCTTCGTCTTATTGTAAACCTCTGTACCTGTATTTTATTAAGCTCTTTGATTCTTTGTCTTATTGTAAACCTCTGTACCTGTATTTTATTAAGCTCTTTGATTCTTCGTCTTACTGTAAACCTCTGTACCTGTATTTTATGAAGCTCTTTGATTCTTCTTATTGTAAACCTCTGTACCTGTATTTAATGAATCTCTGTGATTCTTCATCTTACTGTAGACCTCTGTACCTGTATGCTGTGGGATATGGACTGCCACTGGCTATAGTCATCATCTCTGCTATCACCTACCCAGATGGATACGGTACCACACAACAGTGAGTCTGAGTCTGTGTCTCTAACTCTCTCCCTGTGTGTGTGTGTGTGTGTGTGTGTGTGTGTGTGTGTGCGTGTGTGTGTGTGTGTGTGTGTGTGTGTGTGTGTGTGTGTGTGTGTGTGTGTGTGTGTGTGTGTGTGTGTGTGACAGAGTGTAGCGAATCTGTCCCATATAAATAACCTGTCAGCTGCTGGTTGTCTCTGGACAGAGGTTTTCTTAAACATATAACATGTAAATAACACCAGATAACATAATTCCAACTTGAATATAACCTTATTCTAACTATATCCACTTGGTGTGTAATCTGTTAATTGTCTCCAGAGAAAGATCCTTGATTGAACCTAACTTAAAATTAACAGAAATATGTTTTTAACCTAAATCTAATGTTATTCTCTCTGTGTGTCTTTGTCAGCTGTTGGTTGTCTCTGGAGAGAGGATTCATCTGGAGTTTCTTCGGCCCAGTGTGCACCATCATCTTCCTCAACGCTTTCATCTTCATCATCACTGTCTGGAGGCTGGCCCAGAAGTTCTCTAGTCTCAACCCTGACCTCTCCAACCTACACAAGATCAAGTAAGGGGTGTGTGTGCGTGTGTGTGTGTGTGTGTGTGTGTGTGTGTGTGTGTGTGTGTGTGTGTGTGTGTGTGTCTGTGTCTGTGTCTGTGTCTGTGTCTGTGTCTGTGTGTGTGTGTGTGTGTGTGTGTGTGTGTGTGTGTGTGTGTGTGTGTCCCAAAATAAAATGTAACAATTGACAATTTTATTTTCTGCTGCATTGAAACCCCCAAAATAAAAACAGTTTTATTGAAAGTCTCCCCTACGGCTGTAAACAGAGACTAGTATTTCACAGAGAGGCTTTGTTCACTCACACTCCATAAAACAGTGAAAAATTGTTTCTCTTACAAAAAGGCCATCCATCTCCAACACCTTAATGAGTGACAGATACGAAAGCATTAACTGCAATGATACCATGTTATACATGTCGTACAACCAAGTATGATACCATGTTATACATGTCGTACAACCAAGTATGATAGCATTTTATACATGTCGTACAACCAAGTATGATACCATGTTATACATGTCGTACAACCAAGTATGATACCATGTTATACACGTCGTACAACCAAGTATGATACCATGTTATACACGTCGTACAACCAAGTATGATACCATGTTATACATGTCGTACAACCAAGTATGATACCATGTTATACACGTCGTACAACCAAGTATGATACCATGTTATACATGTCGTACAACCAAGTATGATACCATGTTATACATGTCGTACAACCAAGTATGATACCATGTTATACATGTCGTACAACCAAGTATGATACCATGTTATACATGTTGTACAACCAAGTTAATCTTTAAGCCGATGTATAACACTTGTATGTTTTCTGAATGTTTATAACGAGTATTTCTGTTTTTGAATTTGGAGCTCTGCAATTTCACTGGATGTTGGCTAGCGTACCCTAGTGAGGTTAAAAGCTTAACTTCTTGTTAATCCAGCCGCTTTGTCAGATTTCAAAAAGGCTTTACGGCAAAAGCAAACCATGCAATTATCTGAGGACAATTTTTTCCCATTGTCTCCTCATCCCCTAGGTACACTCCAAGATACTTAAAACCTCTCTTGCACCATTCCAAGTGTCTCCTCATCCCCTAGGTACACGCCAAGATACTTAAAACCTCTCTAGCACCATTCCCATTGTCTCCTCATCCCCCAGGTACACTCCAAGATACTTAAAACCTCTCTAGCACCATTCCCATTGTCTCCTCATCCCCTAGGTACACGCCAAGATACTTAAAACCTCTCTAGCACCATTCCCATTGTCTCCTCATCCCCCAGATACACGCCAAGATACTTAAAACCTCTCTAGCACCATTCCCATTGTCTCCTCATCCCCTAGGTACACTCCAAGATACTTAAAACCTCCCTTGCACCATTCCCATTGTCTCCTCATCCCCTAGGTACACTCTAAGATACTTAAAACCTCTCTAGCACCATTCCCATTGTCTCCTCATCCCCCAGGTACACGCCAAGATACTTAAAACCTCTCTAGCACCATTCCCATTGTCTCCTCATCCCCTAGGTAAACTCCAAGATACTTAAAACCTCCCTTACACCATTCCAACCCCCTTGGCAAAGCCATGATCCCACCAGACCATTTCCCATTCTGTAAAGCACAACTTTTTTCCCAATTTACCTTTCCAGAGGATACTCCCTTAATTAAATCGATCAACCATGAGACTCAAACTATCCACCTCCGCTTGATTTTTCACCAAAATAACTCCATCATCAGCATATGCTGAGAGAGGAACAGGAGGAATATCCTCTGAAAGGTTCACCCCTTCAATGCGACATCTAATGCTATTTAGTAGTGGATCTATAGCGATGGCAAACAACATTCTGGACAACGAACACCGCTGCCTAATTCCTCTACACACTTTAAAAGGAGCACTGAAGCCACCGTTAACTTTCAATACTCTTTCAATGTCACCATATATCACCCTGATCATGGCAATAAAACCAGAACTGAAGATTATAGCCTCAAATGTGTGCCATAGGTATTTATGTTCTACTCGGTCAAATGCCTTTTCCTGATCAATTGAAATTAGACCAGCGTCCAGTCCAATCGCCCTAGAGACGTCCCAAAAATCCAGAATCAGGGAAATGTTATCTCCTATCTGCCTGCCGGGAACACAGTAGGACTGGATCGTGCGTATGATTTGCCCCATCACCTCCCTCAGCCTGTTGGACAAAGCCTTGGACAGGATCTTATAATCAGTGCACATTAAGGCCACCGGCCTCCAGTTCTTCACCTCCCTAGGGTCACCCTTTGTTGAGTGTAGGAGGCTATATTTTTGTTTTTGGCTAAAAAACGTACCCATTTGAAACTGCCTATTTCTCAGGCCCAGAAACTAGAATATGCATAGAAATGTAGGATAGAAAACACTCTAAAGTTTCCAAAACTGTCAAAAATATTGTCTGTGAGTATAACATAACTGATATTGCAGGCGAAAACCTGAGGAAAATCCAACAAGGCGGTGCTGTTTTTCCTGAAAGCTCTCTGTTCCATTGGATGCCTTTCCTCCATTTAAAGGGATATCAACCAGATTCATTTTCCTATGGCTTCCACATGGTGTGAACAGTCTTTAGGCATAGTTTCAGGCTTTTATTTTGAAAAATTAGCGAGAAAGAACCCATCGCGTCTGTGGATGGCTGGGTGCCAGCAGAGTTTAACATGCGCAACAGCCATTTTCTCTCTCTCGCCAATGGAAGAAGCTACATTCCGGTTGACATATTATCGATTATATATTGTAAAAACAACCTGAGGATTGATCATAAAAAACATTTTACATCTTTCCATGCACTTTACGGATACTATTGGAATTTTCGTCTGCGATGTCGTGACCGCTCAAGCCTGTGGATTTCTGAACATAACGCACCAAACAAAAGGAGCTATTTTGGATATAAAAATAATCTTTATGGAACAAAAGGGACATTTATTTTGTAACTGGGAGTCTCATGAGTGAAAACATCCGAAGAACATCAAAGGTAAACGATTAATTTGATTGTTTTTCTGATTTTCGTGACCAAGCTTCCTGATGCTAAGTGTACACAATTTTTTGTTGTGCTATTGATAAACTTACACAAACGCTTGGATTGCTTTCGCTGAAAAGCATAATTTCAAAATCTGACACGCCAGGTGGATTAACAACAAGCTAAACTGTGTTTTGCTATATTGCACTTGTGGTTTCATTAAGATTTTATATTTTTAGGAATTTAATTTGAATTTGGAGCTCTGTAATTCAGAGGATGTTGATGAAAATGATCCTGCCAACGGGATGGGTGCGTTTATCATCTATACAACCTGTTAATCCTCAACTGATTTATCATCTCTACCACCTGTTTATCATCTCTACAACCTGTTTATCATCTCTACAAACTGTTAATCCTCAACTGATCTATCATCTCTACAACCTGTTCATCATCTCTACAACCTGTTTATCCTCAACTGATTTATCATCTCTACAACCTGTTTATCGTCTCTACAAACTGTTTATCCTCAACTGATCTATGATCTCTACAACCTGTTAATCATCTCTACAACCTGTTTATCATCTCTACAACCTGTTTATCATCTCTACAAACTGTTAATCCTCAACTGATCTATCATCTCTACCACCTGTTCATCATCTCTACAACCTGTTAATCCTCAACTGATTTATCATCTCTACCACCTGTTTATCATCTCTACAAACTGTTTATCCTCAACTGATCTATGATCTCTACAACCTGTTAATCATCTCTACAACCTGTTTATCATCTCTACAACCTGTTTATCATCTCTACAAACTGTTAATCCTCAACTGATCTATCATCTCTACCACCTGTTCATCATCTCTACAACCTGTTAATCCTCAACTGATTTATCATCTCTACCACCTGTTTATCATCTCTACAAACTGTTTATCCTCAACTGATCTATGATCTCTACAACCTGTTAATCATCTCTACAACCTGTTTATCATCCCTACAACCTGTTTATCATCTCTACAAACTGTTAATCCTCAACTGATCTATCATCTCTACCACCTGTTCATCATCTCTACAACCTGTTAATCCTCAACTGATTTATCATCTCTACCACCTGTTTATCATCTCTACAAACTGTTTATCCTCAACTGATCTATGATCTCTACAACCTGTTCATCATCTCTACAACCTGTTTATCCTCAACTGATTTATCATCTCTACAACCTGTTTATCATCTCTACAACCTGTTTATCATCTCTACAAACTGCTTATCCTCAACTGATCTATGATCTCTACAACCTGTTCATCATCTCTACAACCTGTTTATCCTCAACTGATTTATCATCTCTACAACCTGTTTATCATCTCTACAACCTGTTTATCATCTCTACAACCTGTTTATCCTCAACGGATCTATGATCTCTACAACCTGTTCATCATCTCTACAACCTGTTTATCATCTCTACAACCTGTTTATCCTCAACGGATCTATGATCTCTACAACCTGTTCATCATCTCTACAACCTGTTTATCCTCAACTGATTTATCATCTCTACAACCTGTTTATCATCTCTACAACCTGTTTATCATCTCTACAAACTGTTTATCCTCAACTGATCTATGATCTCTACAACCTGTTCATCATCTCTACAACCTGTTTATCCTCAACTGATTTATCATCTCTACAACCTGTTTATCATCTCTACAACCTGTTTATCATCTCTACAACCTGTTTATCCTCAACGGATCTATGATCTCTACAACCTGTTCATCATCTCTACAACCTGTTCATCATCTCTACAACCTGTTCATCATCTCTACAACCTGTTCATCATCTCTACAACCTGTTTATCCTCAACTGATTTATCATCTCTACAAACTGTTAATCCTCAACTGATCTATCATCTCTACAACCTGTTCATCATCTCTACAACCTGTTTATCCTCAACTGATTTATCATCTCTACAACCTTTTTATCATCTCTACAAACTGTTTATCCTCAACTGATCTATGATCTCTACAACCTGTTAATCATCTCTATAACCTGTTTATCATCTCTACAACCTGTTTATCATCTCTACAAACTGTTAATCCTCAACTGATCTATCATCTCTACCACCTGTTCATCATCTCTACAACCTGTTAATCCTCAACTGATTTATCATCTCTACCACCTGTTTATCATCTCTACAAACTGTTTATCCTCAACTGATCTATGATCTCTACAACCTGTTAATCATCTCTACAACCTGTTTATCATCTCTACAACCTGTTTATCATCTCTACAAACTGTTAATCCTCAACTGATCTATCATCTCTACCACCTGTTCCTCATCTCTACAACCTGTTAATCATCAACTGATTTATCATCTCTACCACCTGTTTATCATCTCTACAAACTGTTTATCCTCAACTGATCTATGATCTCTACAACCTGTTCATCATCTCTACAACCTGTTTATCCTCAACTGATTTATCATCTCTACAACCTGTTTATCATCTCTACAACCTGTTTATCATCTCTACAAACTGCTTATCCTCAACTGATCTATGATCTCTACAACCTGTTCATCATCTCTACAACCTGTTTATCCTCAACTGATTTATCATCTCTACAACCTGTTTATCATCTCTACAACCTGTTTATCATCTCTACAACCTGTTTATCCTCAACGGATCTATGATCTCTACAACCTGTTCATCATCTCTACAACCTGTTTATCATCTCTACAACCTGTTTATCCTCAACGGATCTATGATCTCTACAACCTGTTCATCATCTCTACAACCTGTTCATCATCTCTACAACCTGTTCATCATCTCTACAACCTGTTCATCATCTCTACAACCTGTTTATCCTCAACTGATTTATCATCTCTACAAACTGTTAATCCTCAACTGATCTATCATCTCTACCTTCCTCCTAGTATTAGAACCTTCACCACCCCTTAAATTCTTCCTCATCCTCCTCAGTACTTTGAAAACAGCTGCTTCATTTTCCATTGTTTCACTCTCCCCTTGAAGTCCCGTTTCATTTTCCATTGTTTCACTCTCCCCTTGAACTCCTATTTCATTTTCCAGCACCTCCTCCTCGACCTCCATCTCAGTTTCACCTACTGCCCCCCACCCTCTTTTCCCTGCTCTACCACAACTTCCCACGTAGCCACATTGCTCTCCTTTCCTATTTCTCCCACCACGTCTGCCCACCTTCTCCCTTCTCCTTAACCCATAGCCTGTTCATCCCTTCTCCTGAACCCTCAGCCTGTTCATCCCTTCTCCTGAACCCTCAACCTGTTCATCCCTTCTCCTGAACCCTCAGCCTGTTCATCCCTTCTCAGTGTTTTTTTAGCTTCACCAGTGCCAGAGCTGCTACCAGGCTCTGCACGCTCGTTCTCTGGACAATTACACACCAAGTACCCCTCTCTTCCACACCCAAAGCATTTCATTGACTCGGTAGAAGCGTAGAACACATAATCAAACCCATCAATCTTAAAACTGAATGCTAAATTCAGTTCGTCAGTATCCTTCTTTAAAATCATGTGCACTTGTCTCCTATGAGATATGACATGTTTCAGCAAAGCCGATTTTCAGCCAAAAATAATATTTTTTTAAATGTAGGAACAAGTTCTCCATGACGACATACCTCTCGCTCCAACACTTCTCTAACAAAAGGGGGCAACGTTAGAAAGTATAGCTCCTCCCCTCCTCCTCCCTCCCTCCCTCCCCCTTTCTAACACAACACCACTCTCAACTATCCACGAAGGAACACCGTCGTCTGTGTCTCTCTAAAACAACACCACTCTCAACTATCCACGAGGGAACACCATCGTCTGTGTCTCTCTAACACAACACCACTCTCAACTATCCACGAGGGAACACCGTCGTCTGTGTCTCTCTAACACAACACCACTCTCAACTATCCACGAGGGAACACCGTCGTCTGTGTCTCCAGCAACACAACACCACTCTCAACTATCCACGAGGGAACACCGTCGTCTGTGTCTCCCGCAACACAACACCACTCTCAACTATCCACGAGGGAACACCGTCGTCTGTGTCTCTCTAACACAACACCACTCTCAACTATCCACGAGGGAACACCGTCGTCTGTGTCTCCCGCAACACAACACCACTCTCAACTATCCACGAGGGAACACCGTCGTCTGTGTCTCCCGCAACACAACACCACTCTCAACTATCCACGAGGGAACACCGTCGTCTGTGTCTCCCGCAACACAACACCACTCTCAACTATCCACGAGGGAACACCGTCGTCTGTGTCTCCCGCAACACAACACCACTCTCAACTATCCACGAGGGAACACCGTCGTCTGTGTCTCCCGCAACACAACACCACTCTCAACTATCCACGAGGGAACACCGTCGTCTGTGTCTCTCTAACACAACACCACTCTCAACTATCCACGAGGGAACACCGTCGTCTGTGTCTCTCTAACACAACACCACTCTCAACTATCCACGAGGGAACACCGTCGTCTGTGTCTCTCTAACACAACACCACTCTCAACTATCCACGAGGGAACACCATCGTCTGTGTCTCTCTAACACAACACCACTCTCAACTATCCACGAGGGAACACCGTCGTCTGTGTCTCTCTAACACAACACCATTCTCAACTATCCACGAGGGAACACCATCGTCTGTGTCTCTCTAACACAACACCACTCTCAACTATCCACGAAGGAACACCGTCGTCTGTGTCTCCCGCAACACAACACCACTCTCAACTATCCATGAAGGAACACCGTCGTCTGTGTCTCCCGCAACACAACACCACTCTCAACTATCCACGAGGGAACACCGTCGTCTGTGTCTCCCGCAACACAACACCACTCTCAACTATCCACGAGGGAACACCGTCGTCTGTGTCTCCCGCAACACAACACCACTCTCAACTATCCACGAGGGAACACCATCGTCTGTGTCTCTCTAACACAACACCACTCTCAACTATCCACGAGGGAACACCGTCGTCTGTGTCTCCAGCAACACAACACCACTCTCAACTATCCACGAGGGAACACCATCGTCTGTGTCTCTCTAACACAACACCACTCTCAACTATCCACGAGGGAACACCGTCGTCTGTGTCTCTCTAACACAACACCACTCTCAACTATCCACGAGGGAACACCGTCGTCTGTGTCTCTCTAACACAACACCACTCTCAACTATCCACGAGGGAACACCGTCGTCTGTGTCTCCCGCAACACAACACCACTCTCAACTATCCACGAGGGAACACCGTCGTCTGTGTCTCCAGCAACACAACACCACTCTCAACTATCCACGAGGGAACACCGTCGTCTGTGTCTCCCGCAACACAACACCACTCTCAACTATCCACGAGGGAACACCGTCGTCTGTGTCTCTCTAACACAACACCACTCTCAACTATCCACGAGGGAACACCGTCGTCTGTGTCTCTCTAACACAACACCACTCTCAACTATCCACGAGGGAACACCGTCGTCTGTGTCTCCCGCAACACAACACCACTCTCAACTATCCACGAGGGAACACCGTCGTCTGTGTCTCCCGCAACACAACACCACTCTCAACTATCCACGAGGGAACACCGTCGTCTGTGTCTCCCGCAACACAACACCACTCTCAACTATCCACGAGGGAACACCGTCGTCTGTGTCTCTCTAACACAACACCACTCTCAACTATCCACGAGGGAACACCGTCGTCTGTGTCTCTCTAACACAACACCACTCTCAACTATCCACGAGGGAACACCGTCGTCTGTGTCTCTCTAACACAACACCACTCTCAACTATCCACGAGGGAACACCGTCGTCTGTGTCTCTCTAACACAACACCACTCTCAACTATCCACGAGGGAACACCGTCGTCTGTGTCTCTCTAACACAACACCACTCTCAACTATCCACGAGGGAACACCGTCGTCTGTGTCTCCCGCAACACAACACCACTCTCAACTATCCACGAGGGAACACCGTCGACTGTGTCTCTCTAACACAACACCACTCTCAACTATCCACGAGGGAAAACCGTCGTCTGTGTCTCTCTAACACAACACCACTCTCAACTATCCACGAGGGAACACCGTCGTCTGTGTCTCTCTAACACAACACCACTCTCAACTATCCACGAGGGAACACCGTCGTCTGTGTCTCTCTAACACAACACCACTCTCAACTATCCACGAGGGAACACCGTCGTCTGTGTCTCCCGCAACACAACACCACTCTCAACTATCCACGAGGGAACACCGTCGTCTGTGTCTCCAGCAACACAACACCACTCTCAACTATCCACGAGGGAACACCGTCGTCTGTGTCTCCCGCAACACAACACCACTCTCAACTATCCACGAGGGAACACCGTCGTCTGTGTCTCTCTAACACAACACCACTCTCAACTATCCACGAGGGAACACCGTCGTCTGTGTCTCTCTAACACAACACCACTCTCAACTATCCACGAGGGAACACCGTCGTCTGTGTCTCCCGCAACACAACACCACTCTCAACTATCCACGAGGGAACACCGTCGTCTGTGTCTCCCGCAACACAACACCACTCTCAACTATCCACGAGGGAACACCGTCGTCTGTGTCTCCCGCAACACAACACCACTCTCAACTATCCACGAGGGAACACCGTCGTCTGTGTCTCTCTAACACAACACCACTCTCAACTATCCACGAGGGAACACCGTCGTCTGTGTCTCTCTAACACAACACCACTCTCAACTATCCACGAGGGAACACCGTCGTCTGTGTCTCTCTAACACAACACCACTCTCAACTATCCACGAGGGAACACCGTCGTCTGTGTCTCTCTAACACAACACCACTCTCAACTATCCACGAGGGAACACCGTCGTCTGTGTCTCTCTAACACAACACCACTCTCAACTATCCACGAGGGAACACCGTCGTCTGTGTCTCCCGCAACACAACACCACTCTCAACTATCCACGAGGGAACACCGTCGACTGTGTCTCTCTAACACAACACCACTCTCAACTATCCACGAGGGAAAACCGTCGTCTGTGTCTCTCTAACACAACACCACTCTCAACTATCCACGAGGGAACACCGTCGTCTGTGTCTCTCTAACACAACACCACTCTCAACTATCCACGAGGGAACACCGTCGTCTGTGTCTCTCTAACACAACACCACTCTCAACTATCCACGAGGGAACACCGTCGTCTGTGTCTCCCGCAACACAACACCACTCTCAACTATCCACGAGGGAACACCGTCGTCTGTGTCTCCAGCAACACAACACCACTCTCAACTATCCACGAGGGAACACCGTCGTCTGTGTCTCCCGCAACACAACACCACTCTCAACTATCCACGAGGGAACACCGTCGTCTGTGTCTCTCTAACACAACACCACTCTCAACTATCCACGAGGGAACACCGTCGTCTGTGTCTCTCTAACACAACACCACTCTCAACTATCCACGAGGGAACACCGTCGTCTGTGTCTCCCGCAACACAACACCACTCTCAACTATCCACGAGGGAACACCGTCGTCTGTGTCTCCCGCAACACAACACCACTCTCAACTATCCACGAGGGAACACCGTCGACTGTGTCTCTCTAACACAACACCACTCTCAACTATCCACGAGGGAACACCGTCGTCTGTGTCTCTCTAACACAACACCACTCTCAACTATCCACGAGGGAACACCGTCGTCTGTGTCTCCCGCAACACAACACCACTCTCAACTATCCACGAGGGAACACCGTCGTCTGTGTCTCCAGCAACACAACACCACTCTCAACTATCCACGAGGGAACACCGTCGTCTGTGTCTCCCGCAACACAACACCACTCTCAACTATCCACGAGGGAACACCGTCGTCTGTGTCTCTCTAACACAACACCACTCTCAACTATCCACGAGGGAACACCGTCGTCTGTGTCTCTCTAACACAACACCACTCTCAACTATCCACGAGGGAACACCGTCGTCTGTGTCTCTCTAACACAACACCACTCTCAACTATCCACGAGGGAACACCGTCGTCTGTGTCTCCCGCAACACAACACCACTCTCAACTATCCACGAGGGAACACCGTCGTCTGTGTCTCCAGCAACACAACACCACTCTCAACTATCCACGAGGGAACACCGTCGTCTGTGTCTCTCTAACACAACACCACTCTCAACTATCCACGAGGGAACACCATCGTCTGTGTCTCTCTAACACAACACCACTCTCAACTATCCACGAGGGAACACCGTCGTCTGTGTCTCCCGCAACACAACACCACTCTCAACTATCCACGAGGGAACACCGTCGTCTGTGTCTCCCGCAACACAACACCACTCTCAACTATCCACGAGGGAACACCGTCGTCTGTGTCTCTCTAACACAACACCACTCTCAACTATCCACGAGGGAACACCGTCGTCTGTGTCTCCCGCAACACAACACCACTCTCAACTATCCACGAGGGAACACCGTCGTCTGTGTCTCCCGCAACACAACACCACTCTCAACTATCCACGAGGGAACACCGTCGTCTGTGTCTCCCGCAACACAACACCACTCTCAACTATCCACGAGGGAACACCGTCGTCTGTGTCTCTCTAACACAACACCACTCTCAACTATCCACGAGGGAACACCGTCGTCTGTGTCTCTCTAACACAACACCACTCTCAACTATCCACGAGGGAACACCGTCGTCTGTGTCTCCCGCAACACAACACCACTCTCAACTATCCACGAGGGAACACCGTCGTCTGTGTCTCTCTAACACAACACCACTCTCAACTATCCACGAGGGAACACCGTCGTCTGTGTCTCCCGCAACACAACACCACTCTCAACTATCCACGAGGGAACACCGTCGTCTGTGTCTCCCGCAACACAACACCACTCTCAACTATCCACGAGGGAACACCGTCGTCTGTGTCTCTCTAACACAACACCACTCTCAACTATCCACGAGGGAACACCGTCGTCTGTGTCTCTCTAACACAACACCACTCTCAACTATCCACGAGGGAACACCGTCGTCTGTGTCTCTCTAACACAACACCACTCTCAACTATCCACGAGGGAACACCGTCGTCTGTGTCTCTCTAACACAACACCATTCTCAACTATCCACGAGGGAACACCGTCGTCTGTGTCTCTCTAACACAACACCACTCTCAACTATCCACGAGGGAACACCGTCGTCTGTGTCTCCCGCAACACAACACCACTCTCAACTATCCACGAGGGAACACCATCGTCTGTGTCTCTCTAACACAACACCACTCTCAACTATCCACGAGGGAACACCGTCGTCTGTGTCTCTCTAACACAACACCACTCTCAACTATCCACGAGGGAACACCGTCGTCTGTGTCTCCCGCAACACAACACCACTCTCAACTATCCACGAGGGAACACCGTCGTCTGTGTCTCTCTAACACAACACCACTCTCAACTATCCACGAGGGAACACCGTTGTCTGTGTCTCTCTAACACAACACCACTCTCAACTATCCACGAGGGAACACCGTCGTCTGTGTCTCCCGCAACACAACACCACTCTCAACTATCCACGAGGGAACACCGTCGTCTGTGTCTCCCGCAACACAACACCACTCTCAACTATCCACGAGGGAACACCGTCGTCTGTGTCTCTCTAACACAACACCACTCTCAACTATCCACGAGGGAACACCGTCGTCTGTGTCTCTCTAACACAACACCACTCTCAACTATCCACGAGGGAACACCGTCGTCTGTGTCTCTCTAACACAACACCACTCTCAACTATCCACGAGGGAACACCGTCGTCTGTGTCTCTCTAACACAACACCACTCTCAACTATCCACGAAGGAACACCGTCGTCTGTGTCTCTCTAACACAACACCACTCTCAACTATCCACGAGGGAACACCGTCGTCTGTGTCTCTCTAACACAACACCACTCTCAACTATCCACGAGGGAACACCGTCGTCTGTGTCTCTCTAACACAACACCACTCTCAACTATCCACGAGGGAACACCGTCGTCTGTGTCTCTCTAACACAACACCACTCTCAACTATCCACGAAGGAACACCGTCGTCTGTGTCTCTCTAACACAACACCACTCTCAACTATCCACGAGGGAACACCAACGTTGGTGTCTCCAGCAACACAACACCACTCTCAACTATTGTATTCACCTTTTCAATAGAATCTAAGAATATTACTACAGCGCTATTCATCCTTTAGGCTGATTTTATGCTATCATATCCAATGATAGCCCCCACTGATAAACTACATTCTTCCACCGACCAACCTGTCTGCAGAGGGAATCTTCACCCCATGCCGCCGACTTAGTTTTTAGGACACCTCCACGAGTGGCCATTACAACCAGCCCCGCCCACTGGTTATGGCCTGGCGAGAACCAACCTCAAAGATCCCACCACCCTTATTAGTGATAGTGAGACAATATACCGTTAAAACAACTCAACTAGTCAATATACATATACACACTGAAACCCAATAGGGTGAAAAGTCACTCCCACAATCGCTCCTGCTTCCCGACTCACTCCCAGCATGCACTCCGACGAGAGAGAGAAAGAGAAAGAAATGGATGGGGAGAGAGACAGAGAGAGAGAGAGGGATGGGGAGAGAGACAGAGAGAGGGATGAACATAACTTCCACAAAGCTGTGAACGATCTGAGAGACAAGGTAAGAAGGGCATTCTATGCCATCAAAAAGAACATACAATTTGAGATACCAATTAGGATCTGGCTAAAAATACTTGAATCAGTTGAAGAACCCATTGTCCTTTATGGTTGTGAGGTCTGTGGTCCGCTCACCAACCAAGAATTCACAAAATGGGACAAACACCAAAAATATCTTCTGTGTACAACGTAGAACACCAAATACTGCATGCAGAGCAGAGATAGGCCGAAACCCGCTAATTACCAAAATCCAGAAAAGAGACATTAAATTCAACAACCACCTAAAAGGAAGCAATTCCCAAACGTTCCTTAATTCTTATGGATTAAATCCCGTTAACGGGATCGATTTCACAACATCCGGTGAAATGGCAGAGCGCCAATTTTTTTACATTTTTATTAGAAATATTTAACTTTCATACATTCACAAGTGCAATACACCAAATTAAAGCTTAACTTCTTGTTAATCTTGCCACTATGTCATATTTCAAAAAGGCTTTACGGCGAAAGCACACCATGCGATTGTGTTAGGATAGCGCCTAGCCACAGAGAACCATACAGACATTTTCCAGCCAAGGAGACGGCTCACAAAAGTCAGAAATAGCGATTAAATTAATCGCTAACCTTAGATGATGTTCATCTGGTGGACTCCATGTTACACAATACATGTTTGTTTTGTTCAATAAAGTCACTCTTTATGTCCAAAAACCTCAGTTTAAATTGACGCGTTATTTGAGACAATGCATTACTGAACATAATATCCAATGAAATTGCAGCGAGCCACATCAAATTACAGAAATACTTATCATAAACCTTGATAAAAGATACAATTGTTATACATAGGATTGAAGATAAACTTCTAGTTAATCCAGCCGCTGTGTCAGATTTCAGAAAGGCTTTACGGCGAAAGCAAACCATGCTATTATCTGAGGACAGCACCCCATCAAACAAACACAGACAATCATAATTCAACCCGTCAGGCGCAACACTTTAACTCAGGAATAAAGATATAATTAATGCCTTACCTTTGACGAGCTTCTTCTGTTGGAACTCCAATATGTCCCATAAACATCACAACTGGTCCTTTTGTTCAATTAATTCCATCGTTATATATCCAAAATGTCCATTTATTTGACGTGTTTGATCCAGAAAACAAACAGTTACCACTCGCGCAACATGACTACCAAATATCTCATAAATTACCTGTAATCTTTGTCCAAACATTTCAAACAACTTTCCTAATACAACTTTAGGTATTTTTTAACGTAAATAAATTTAAGACGGGATAAACAACGTTCAATACCGGAGGAAAACAAAGTGTAGCGAGCATTTCTGGTCACGCGCCTCTATTAAACAGTGCATTTCACTCGACCCTCGTTCTGAACTGATTCTGAATAGCTGTACTTCTTCATTTCTCAAAGGAAAAACATCAACCAATTTCTAAAGACTGTCGACATCCATTGGAAGCGAAAGGAACTGCAAGCAACTGCCTTAGAATTCTAGATTCCCAATGAAAAGTCATTGAAAAGAGAATTACCTCAAAAAACAAATCCTGGATGTTTTGTCCTTGGGGTTTTGTCTGCTAAATAAGTTATATTTTACTCACAGACATCATTCAAAGACTTTTAGAATCTTCCGAGTGTTTTCTATCCAAATCTAATAATATGCATATCCTAGCTTCTGGGCCTGAGTAGCAGTCAGTTTACTTTGGACACGCTTCTCATCCAGATGTCGAAATACTGCCCCCAAGCCATAAGAAGGTATTACAAAGCCATCACCTACAGAGAGATGAACCTGGAGAAGAGTCCCCTAAGCAAGCTGGTCCTTGGGCTCTGTTCACAAACACAACCACACCCCACAGAGCCCCACGACAGCAACACAATTGGACCCAACCAAATCATGAGAAAACGAAAAGATAATTTCTTGACACATTGGAAAGAATTAACAAAAAGACTGAGCAAACTAGGATGCTATTTGACCCTCAACAGAGAGTACACAGTGACAGAATACCTGATCACTGTGACTGACCCAAACTTAAGGAAAGCTTTGAATATGTACAGACTGAGCTGCACTTCCTAACCTCCTGCCCAATGTATGACCATATTAGAGACACATATTTCCCTCAGATTACACAGATCCACCAAGAATTTGAAAACAAACCCGATTTTGATAAACTCGCACAGTGTGCCATCACAGTGTGCCATCACAGTGTGCCATCACAGTGTGCCATCACAGTGTGCCTTCACAGTGTGCCATCACAGTGTGCCATCACAGTGTGCCTTCACAGTGTGCCATCACAGTGTGCCATCACAGCAGCAAGATTTGCGACCTATATTTATGTTTATTTATTTTCCCTTTTATACTTTAACTATTTGCACATAGTTAAAACACTGTATAAAGACATGCTATGCCATTTAAAAAGTCTTTATTCTTTGGGAACTTCTGTGATTGTAATGCTTACTGTTCTTTTTTATTGTTCATTTCACTTTCGTATATTATCTACTTCACTTGCTTTGGCAATGTGAACATATGTTTCCCATGATAATAAAGCAAATTGAATTTAATTGAATTGACAGAGTAAGGAAGGTAGAGATAGACAGAGACAGAGAGACAGAGTGACAGAGAGAGGAATGGATAGAGAGACAGAGACAGACAGACAGACAGAAAGACAGACAGACAGACAGACAGACAGACAGACAGACAGAGGTGAATGGAGAAATAAAGTTGAATGTTAGGACAGCCAAAACTCCTTGGTGTGTGAATGAATGAATTAATGCAATTCAGATTTTATTTGTGAAGTAAAACTTCTAAAACTGTCTTGCTCCCCCCTCCTCCCCTCCTATCCACCCTCCCATCCCTTCTCCCTCCCTTCCTCCCATTTTCTCCTCCCTCCCTACATCCCCCTCCTCCCCCCTCCTCCCTCCTTCCCTGCTCCTCCCCTCTCCCCTCTCCCTTCTCCCTCCCCACCCTCACCCCCTCCCTCCTCCTTCCCGTCCTTCCTCCCCCCTCCTTCCCGTCCTCCCTCCTTCCTCCTCCCTCCTTCCTCCCCCTCCTCCTCCCTCCCTCCCGCCCCCCTCCCTCCCTCCCCTCTCCTCCTCCCTACTCCCCACCTCCATCCCTCCCTCCCTCCCCCCTCCTCCTCCCTCCTCCCCTCCTTCTCCCTCCCTCCCTCCCCCCTCCCTCCCCTCTCCTCCTCTCCTCCTCCCTACTCCCCTCCCCCTCCCTCCCTCCCTCCCTCCCCTCTCCTCCTCCCTACTCCCCTCCCCCTCCCTCCCTCCCTCCCTCCCTCCCTCCCTCCCTCCCTCCCTCCCTACTCCCCACCTCCATCCCTCCCTCCCCCCCCTCCCCTCCTCCTCCCTCCCTCCCTCCCTCCCTCCCCCCTCCCTCCCCTCTCCTCCTCTCCTCCTCCCTACTCCCCTCCCTCTCCCTCCCTCCCTCCCTCCCTCCCCTCTCCTCCTCCCTACTCCCCTCCCTCCCTCCCTCCCTCCCTCCCTCCCTCCCTCCCTCCCTCCCTCCCCCTCCTCCTCCCTCCCCTCTCCTCCTCCCTACTCCCCACCTCCCTCCCTCCCTCCCCTCTCCTCCTCTCCTCCTCCCTACTCCCCTCCCCCTCCCTCCCTCCCTCCCTCCCTCCCTCCCCTCTCCTCCTCCCTACTCCCCTCCCCCCCCCTCCCTCCCTCCCTCCCTCCCTCCCTCCCTCCCTCCCTCCCTCCCTCCCTCCCTCCCTCCCTCCCTCCCTCCCTCCCCTCTCCTCCTCCCTCCCTCCCTCCCTCCCATCCCTCCCTCCCTCCTCCCCTCCTCCCCCCTACTCCCCTCCTCCTCCCTCTCTCTCTCCAGGGTGTTCACAGTGACAGCAGTGGCCCAGCTGTGTGTGTTGGGTACTATGTGGATATTTGGAGTGTTCCAGTTCCAAGAGGATGGGACAGTGGTCATGACATATCTCTTCACTATCCTCAACTCTCTACAGGGAGCACTGCTGTTCATCATGCACTGCCTACTGAACAAAACGGTATGGTGTGTGTGTGTGTGTGTGTGTGTGTGTGTGTGTGTGTGTGTGTGTGTGTGTAACACTGTGCTCTGCTGCCCTCATCAGGTTAGAGAGGAGTATTGCCAGCTGCTGTCCTGTATCTGCACACCACAGAAGAAGAGATACTCAGATTTCAGCACTAACAACCCTTCCTCCAGCCAATCCCAGGTACATACACAGTATATATATATATATATATATATATATATATATATATATATATATATAGAGAGAGAGAGAGAGAGAGAGAGAGAGAGACCACTTTCATTATGATAACCTCCTTGTATCATTGTGTGTCCTAGGGGTCAAGGCGTACCCAGAACACAGGGGAGTTGCAGACATGATGACATCACCAATCCCCCATAATGCACGTCTTTACTCCCCCTCCCTTTTCAGGCCTGGTTCAGTAGAAAATGTGCCCTACGAGCCCGGCTGCTTAGTAAAAATGTGCCCTATCTAGAACCTTAACAGGTTCTTCGACTGTCCCGGTAGGAGAACTCTTTCAATAACCCTTTTTGGTTCCAGGTAGAAACCTTTTTTGGATTCCATCTAGTTGCCTTTCCACAGAGGGTTCTTCCTTCAAACAAAAAAAGTTCTACCTGAAACCAAAAAGGTGCCTCTATGCGGACAGCAGAAAAACCCTTTAGGAACCCCCTTGTCTAAGTGTGTACTAGCCCAGCTGGTCAGCAGAAAAACCCCTTAGGATCCCCCTTGTCTAAGTGTGTACTAGCCCAGCTGGTCAGCAGAAAAACCCCTTAGGATCCCCCTTGTCTAAGTGTGTACTAGCCCAGCTGGTCAGCAGAAAAACCCCTTAGGATCCCCCTTGTCTAAGTGTGTACTAGCCCAGCTGGTCAGCAGAAAAACCCCTTAGGATCCCCCTTGTCTAAGTGTGTACTAGCCCTGCTGGTCAGCAGAAAAACCCTTTAGGAACCCCCTTGTCTAAGCGTGTACTAGCCCAGCTGGTCAGCAGAAAAACCCTTTAAGGGAACCCCCTTGTCTAAGTGTGTACTAGCACAGCTGGTCAGCAGAAAAACCCTTTAGGATCCCCCTTGTCTAAGTGTGTACTAGCACAGCTGGTCAGCAGAAAAACCCTTTAGGAACCCCCTTGTCTAAGTGTGTACTAGCACAGCTGGTCAGCAGAAAAACCCTTTAGGATCCCCCTTGTCTAAGTGTGTACTAGCACAGCTGGTCAGCAGAAAAACCCTTTAAGGGAACCCCCTTGTCTAAGAGTGTACTAGCACAGCTGGTCAGCAGAAAAACCCTTTAGGAACCCCCTTGTCTAAGTGTGTACTAGCCCAGCTGGTCAGCAGAAAAACCCCTTAGGATCCCCCTTGTCTAAGCGTGTACTAGCCCAGCTGGTCAGCAGAAAATGTGTCTTAAATGTGTCTTAGCCCCAGTGATCAGTGCTCGGAATCCTTAAATTCCTCCTCTGATTAGACACTTCATATCAAACTTGATGTTAACCACTGTCTTATCAAGCATTAGGTTATCCAATCAGAAGTTAAATGATCTTCATGCCATCCAATAGGAATCCATATGATCTTTGTCATCCAATAGGACTCCATATTCTCTTTATGTCTTCCAATAGGATAAGGGGGAGTAGGAAGTGACAATGATGCAATGATGTCACAGTAGTTTCATTTTCACCGACGTAACATTTACATTTCAGTCATTAAGCAGATGTTCATATGCAGAGCATCTTACAGACAGAAAAGAAAGAAGGACCATATGGTGTTTATGTCATCCAATCAGAAGATATATGATCTTCCCGTCATCCAATAGGAATCCATATGATCTTCATGTCATCCAATAGGAATCCATATGATCTTAATGTCATCCAATCAGAAGTTATATCCTCTTTATGTCATTTTTACAGCCACAAAAGATCAGTACTATTTTACTGATCTTTTATAAACGCTTACAAACATATATTTTTTTTATAGTTCATAAATTGTTTGTTATAATGCTTATTCGTTATAGTTATTATGAAGTGTTACCAGAGTATGAGAGGATGGCTGGTGGGTGGTCCAGAAGGGGATGAGAGGATGGCTGGTGGTCCAGAAGGGGATGAGAGGATGGCTGGTGGTCCGGAAGGGGATGAGAGGATGGCTGGTGGTCCGGAAGGGGATGAGAGGATGGCTGGTGGGTGGTCCAGAAGGGGATGAGAGGATGGCTGGTGGCTGGTGGGTGGGTGGTGGGTGGTGGGTGGTCCAGAAGGGGATGAGAGGATGGCTGGTGGCTGGTGGCTGGTAGGTGGTGGGTGGGTGGTGGTCCAGAAGGGGATGAGAGGATGGCTGGTGGGTGGTCCAGAAGGGGATGAGAGGATGGCTGGTGGCTGGTGGGTGGTGGGTGGTGGGTGGTCCAGAAGGGGATGAGAGGATGGCTGGTGGCTGGTGGGTGGGTGGTGGGTGGTGGGTGGTCCAGAAGGGGATGAGAGGATGGCTGGTGGCTGGTGGCTGGTGGGTGGTGGGTGGGTGGTGGTCCAGAAGGGGATGAGAGGATGGCTGGTGGGTGGTCCAGAAGGGGATGAGAGGATGGCTGGTGGCTGGTGGGTGGTGGGTGGTCCAGAAGGGGATGAGAGGATGGCTGGTGGCTGGTGGGTGGTGGGTGGTGGGTGGTCCAGAAGGGGACTAGTTGAATCATTTAGAATTTTTCAAACACCTCAAAAAGCTTTTTCCTGCAATCTAGAGCCAAAACCATTATGCTTAATTCTATGTAAAATATATATATATATGTATTTCTGCATGTCTAAGTGTATCTCTTGAGATGTCTGTACCCTCCTGACTGGTGGGAATTCTTTTTAAGAAAATAAAATGCTTTTCTGCATCTCTTTTTAAAATCTGGCTAAAATATTCAATGGAATATGAGTCTTATTCATTACATTTAGTTATTGCTGGCTTTTTTTGCCAGCAAGCATGTCAGCTAAGATAGTTACCAAACTGGATAAGCCCCTGTGTCCCCTATGGGCATGATGCCTCTGACCTCTGACCTCTATGCATATAATGAGATAAGAATCTTATGAGATAAGAGTCTTTGAGTAGAACATGGCTTCATCAATCACACTGCTTTTGTCCAAAAACAACGTTTATCGACAGGTTTTTTTCAGAAATCCCAGTTGAAAGATTCCCGGAATCAGGAGGAAATAAGCAGGAAATCCGGAATTCTCCAATCGGGATTTTGGGGAAAACCTGGTCATTTGTTTGAAAGGTTAAAGATAATGTGATACCCTACGGGCATTTTCCTGGACACAGGAAGGTTTGTTTACTTCTGACCAACTGAACCCGGGTCCAGCAACTGTGAACCCAACACCTTAGTTGTTACGCCAAGAGCTCCCAACCAAGTTCAACATCAGAACACAAAATATAAGCTTGTGTTAATCCATTGTTTGTAAACAATGTCACATGGTTAAAAAACATCATTTTGAGCTCACGGGTGTTCCTGCATCCACAGCTCAGTCTATTGTTTGAAAGTGGTCACATCCCTCAGCTGAACCAAAACAAGCGGTGGGGGAGGGGACCCCTTTAAGGTTCCCCCCTACAACTTGGTCTAAGCACAATCATCCAGATACTCGGCTGTCTTCAAGAAATTGTCAAAACAATGTCTGCAATCAATATTTATTTTTAATTCTATTATTTTGCACTTCAACAATCGGTTTGGTTTTAGTTTTTTTTTTAAAAATGAATGTGTATTATATGAAAAATAATTCAAAGCGATTGTGTATTTTTTTTAGAATGTATAATTTTTTATGTTATTCTATGAGCAGAGTTCTGAATGTAAGCACTTATTGTTGTACTTGACTGCAGGAGTCTGTATGGCTGGGGGGGGGGGGGGGGGGTATGTGTGGGTGTGTCAGTGGGTGGGTGCGCTTTTGGTATATCTGTAATGTTATCTACAATTAAATCGTTGTTACAAAGAACCTACTGTATATGTCTTCTTACCACACACACACACACACACACACACACACACACACACACACACACACACACACACACACACACACACACACACACACACACACACACACACACACACACACACACACACACACACACACACACACACACATACACACACATTTGTTTTACTATCCTTATGGGGACCAAACAACTGATCCCCATTCAAAGTTATAACCCCTAACCCAAATTCTGACCCTGATTGTAACCCTAACCCCGAAGCCCAAAAAAGCCTTTTTCCTTGTGGGGTTGAAATGTCATACACTTGTCAGAATGTTCCTTGTGGGGTCTGTTGAAATGACCCCACTTGTCAGAATTTTCCTGGTTTTACTATCCTGTAAGTACTGAGGGGAATACTACAAAGCATAATTTGAGAAGTTAGCGAGGTATCTTTGGTCAACTCTGAGTTCAACTCAGGATAACCGGTCGTACTAAAGTGGCTCACCTTTTAAGCCAGGTAAATTTCTATGGCAACGAATCCTTCAGAAATGACCTGTTTCGAGGCACGGTAACTCATGGCTAAACTACACTTACCCTGAATGAAATGACTGAGCCTTGTGTTGATGACCAATGGAATCATTGCATTATCGTCCCCTTCAAGACAGCTGATATTTTGTATTGTTATTATTACTCAAATGTTTTAAAAAAAAGGTAAAATATTAAAATACATATCGCAGTGGTGGGTGGTGTAAGGCAGGGCTTTACCTAGCATAGACTTATAGATGACCTGGAGCCAGTGGGTCTGGCGACGAATATGTAGCGAGGGCTAGAGCATACAGGTCACAGTGGTGGGTGGTGTAAGGTGCTTTGGTAACAAAACGGATGGCACTGTGATAGACTACATCCAATATTCTGAGTAGAGTATTGGAAGCTATTTTGTAGATGACATCGCCGAAGTCAAGGATCGGTGGGATAGTCAGTTTTACTAGGGTAAGTTTGGCGGCGTGAGTGAAGGAGGCTCTGTTGCGAAATAGAAAGCCGATTCAAGATTTGATTTTGGATTGGCGATGTTTGATATGAGTCTGGAAGGAGAGTTTACAGTCTAGCCAGACACCTAGGTATTTGTACTTGTCCACGTATTCTAGTTCAGAACCGTCCAGAGTAGTGATGCTAGTCGGGCGGGCGGGTGCGGGCAGCGAACGGTTGAAGAGCATGCATTTGGTTTTACTAGCATTTAAGAGTAGTTGGAGGCCACCGAAGGAGAGTTGTATGGCATTGAAGCTCGTTTGGAAGTTACTCCGCCTGTCTGCCTGCCTCCCTTTCTGTATTGACTTGAGCTAGTGAAGTGCAACATTGTATCAAATCAATCACCCAGCAACGGCCCAATATGAATGTCCAGCAGAAGTTGTCGCTAACAACCTTGAAACATTGTATCAACTAGCCTATTCTGGGCCCTCAGAGTTTCCTGCCTATATAAGCCCTCAGAGTTTCCTGCCTCTATAAGCCCTCAGAGTTTCCTGCCTCTATAAGCCCTCAGAGTTTCCTGCCTCTATAAGCCCTCAGAGTTTCCTGCCTCTACAGGCCCTCAGAATGAAATTCTACACATTTTACCATGGGGCAGAGAAAAGATATTCTAACTAATTTCCTGAAATTATACACATTTCACCATGGGGCAGAGAGAAGGTCTCTCACAGTTCAAGTGTACCTATGATAGAAATTACAGACCTCTACATGCTTTGTAAGTAGGAAAACCTGCAAAATCGTCAGTGTATCAAATACTTGTTCTCCCCACTGTAATTGTTCAATTTGAGAGCAGCTTCTGTCCGTCGGGTCTACTTTGGATTCTGTTGACCAATGTCCTTCTCTTCCCCCTCCATCTAGCCCTCCCTCTCTCCTCTCTCAATCCTCGCTCCCCTCCTCCCTCCCTCCATCTAGCCCTCCCTCTCTCCTCTCTCAAGCCTCGCTCCCCTCCTCCCTCCCTCCATCCAGCCCTCCCTCTCTCCTCTCTCAATCCTCGCTCCCCTCCTCCCTCCCTCCATCTAGCCCTCCCTCTCTCCTCTCTCAATCCTCGCTCCCCTCCTCCCTCCTTCCATCCAGCCCTCCCTCTCTCCTCTCTCAATCCTCGCTCCCCTCCTCCCTCTCTCCTCTCAATCCTCGCTCCCCTCCTCCCTCCCTCCATCTAGCCCTCCCTCTCTCCTCTCTCCATCCTCGCTCCCCTCCTCCCTCCCTCCATCCAGCCCTCCCTCTCTCCTCTCTCAATCCTCGCTCCCCTCCTCCCTCCTTCCATCCAGCCCTCCCTCTCTCCTCTCTCAATCCTCGCTCCCCTCCTCCCTCTCTGCTCTCAATCCTCGCTCCCCTCCTCCCTCCCTCCATCTAGCCCTCCCTCTCTCCTCTCTCCATCCTCGCTCCCCTCCTCCCTCCCTCCATCCAGCCCTCCCTCTCTCCTCTCTCAATCCTCACTCCCCTCCTCCCTCCCTCCATCTAGCCCTCCCTCTCTCCTCTCTCAAACCTCACTCCCCTCCTCGCTCCCCTCCAACCCTCCATCCATCCATCTAGCCCTCCCTCTCTCCTCTCTCCATCCTCGCTCCCCTCCTTGCTCCCCTCCTCACTCACTAACTCCCTCCCTCCCTCTCTCCAACCTGTTTTCGTTTTGTCATTCTGGGGTATTATGTGTAGATTGTGCCATTACAGACTTTAGACCAGAGCCCTAATCCCTACATACAGTAGTGCACTACTTTAGACCAGAGCCCTATTCCCTACGTACAAATAGTGCACTACTTTAGACCAGAGCCCTATTCCCTCCGTACAGAAGTACACTACTTCTGATCTTAGCCCATAGGGAATAGGGTATAATTTGGGATAGGGCATATATTCTGTGTTAGCTGTGCTTGTGAGACACAACACTGCACTCTACTAGTCTGTTTTCTATTGTCTTCAGGTTTGGGGGGAGAATTATGAATTTGATGTGAGTAAATGATTGTATGAAAAGAAGTGACTATTTATTAGGATGCATTCATTTTGGTGTGAATATGTTAAGCATAGTGTTTGTACGTGTGGCAGGTAGCCTAGTGGTCAGAGCCAGTAACCGAAAGGTTGCTTGATCAAGTCCCCCAAACTGACAAAGTATAAATCTGTTGTTGTGCCCTTGACCAAGGCAGTTAAGTCACTGTTCCCCACTCGGCCGTCATTGTAAATAATAATTTGTTCCTAACTGACTTGCCTAGTTAAAACATGTTTTTTAATCACTCAAACAGTGTCATTCTTTATTTGTTCTTTATTCAAAACACATTACACTGGGAGAACAGATGCTTCATTACCTTTACTATAATACACTGTGTATTACAACATTACCTCCACTATAATACACTGTGTATTACAAGATTACGTCCACTATGATACACTATGTATTACAACATTACCTCCACTATAATACACTGTGTATTACAACATTACCTCCACTATAATACACTGTGTATTACAACATTACCTCCACTATAATACACTGTGTATTACAACATTACCTCCACTATAATACACTGTGTATTACAACATTACATCCACTATAATACACTGTGTATTACAACATTACCTCTACTATAATACACGGTGTGTTACAACATTACCTCCACTATAATACACTGTGTATCACAACATTACCTCCACTATAATACACTGTATATTACAACATTACCTCCACTACAATACACTGTGTATTACAGCATTACCTCTATTATAATACAATGTGTATTACATTACCTCCACTATGATACACTGTGTATTACAACATTACACAGAAATGCTTGTAAGAGATCTCAAATATAGTGTGTTAGGTGATCTAGTCAATGACAGCATCTATGAGATCTAGATACGAGATCTAGTCTGTGGAGGTAGGAGATCTAGTCTGTGGAGGTAGGGGATCTAGTCAACGGAGGTAGGGGATCTAGTCAACGGAGGTAGGGGATCTAGTCTGTGGAGGTAGGAGATCTAGTCAACGGAGGTAGGGGATCTAGTCTGTGAAGGTAGGAGATCTAGTCTGTGTTGGGTGATCTGGGTTGACCTGCAGGGCAACTTGATCTCTGTGTTGTTGCTTGTGGATCTCTCAGTGGATCACTCAGTGGATCTCTCAGTGGATCTCTCAGTGGATCACTCAGTGGATCCTGTCCTCCTGACCTGGACTAGCGGCCTATCCTTCGTGATGTGGTAGCTTCCATTGGATCTGGTGTTTTTGATCTGCTTCTGAACAGCGGATCCAGTCTGTGGGATCTTTCCGTTTCCGGTGGATTTAGTCTTTGGGATCTGGCCCATCCTTTGAGCGGATCCGGTGTTTGATGTTTTGTCAGGGGATCTTGTCTCTTGGTTCTGGTCAGTGGTTGAGATCTTGGGAGATCCGGTCATTGGGATCTGGGCTCCGACAGGGGATCCGGTTTCTGTCAGCTTGCTGTCGTCAGTGGATCTAGTCTCGGTATCTTCTCCCTCATTGGATGATCCGTCGTGTGGGATCTGGTCTCCATCGTCATCCCCAGGGATAGGGTCTAGCTCTACCTCCACACACACTCTCTGGGGTAACACCACTAGCCAGCACTTAGAACAGCTGCTCTCGAAGTACGGATACAGCGTCTCTGTGAAGCGGTGCGTGAAGGTGAACAGGAGTTTGTCCCTCATCGCATCCCAGAATTCCACCTGACCCTCCTCCCAGTCCAGAAACACCTAAAGATAACATAAAACTTCATTTTATGAGGATGGTTTATCTGTAACAAATTATAAATGAAGAAAAAAGGAAATCTGTTGTTGGCACTCTGTCTTACAGGGTAAAACTACAGAAACAGAAGACTAAGTTAGACACACAGGGTCAACAGTTAATTAACTGAATCTATTTGATTCTATTCTAATACTTGTGGGTGTGCCTCCCCCTCTCTCAAGTACACCCTCTTATCTAACTATTGCCCCACCTTGATCCTGTGAAAGGGGCGGGACCAGTCCAGAGGGAGGGTGGTACAGGGTGTGGTCATGGCACGGTACGTCCCATTCCGTAGGCTGAGGGTCCATAGCCCCTCCTCCGGACACGCCTCAAACTCCTCCCTCCTACGCACCGATTGGCTAGCCACACCAACTGTCCAGTTGCTGCTCTCTCCAACCTTGAAGCAGGATATATTTGTTATCATTATACTCTTGTATACTTAAAATGATATTTTGAATTGTACCGGCAAAGTAACATTCCTGAAAGACAAATACATATAACATTCCTCCAAAACCATCAATAAAGATCAGTGTGTGTGTATGGGCCCTGGTCAAAAACACCAAGAACCTCCATCAGTGTGTGTGTATGGGCCCTGGTCAAAAACACCAAGAACCTCCATCAGTGTGTGTTTATGGGCCCTGGTCAAAAACACCAAGAACCTCCATCAGTGTGTGTTTATGGGCCCTGGTCAAAAACACCAAGAACCTCCATCAGTGTGTGTTTATGGGCCCTGGTCAAAAACACCAAGAACCTCCATCAGTGTGTGTTTATGGGCCCTGGTCAAAAACACCAAGAACCTCCATCAGTGTGTGTTTATGGGCCCTGGTCAAAAACACCAAGAACCTCCATCAGTGTGTGTTTATGGGCCCTGGTCAAAAACACCAAGAACCTCCATCAGTGTGTGTTTATGGGCCCTGGTCAAAAACACCAAGAACCTCCATCAGTGTGTGTTTATGGGCCCTGGTCAAAAACACCAAGAACCTCCATCAGTGTGTGTTTATGGGCCCTGGTCAAAAACACCAAGAACCTCCATCAGTGTGTGTTTATGGGCCCTGGTCAAAAACACCAAGAACCTCCATCAGTGTGTGTTTATGGGCCCTGGTCAAAAACACCAAGAACCTCCATCAGTGTGTGTTTATGGGCCCTGGTCAAAAACAACAAGAACCTCCATCAGTGTGTGTTTATGGGCCCTGGTCAAAAACACCAAGAACCTCCATCAGTGTGTGTTTATGGGCCCTGGTCAAAAACACCAAGAACCTCCATCAGTGTGTGTTTATGGGCCCTGGTCAAAAACACCAAGAACCTCCATCAGTGTGTGTTTATGGGCCCTGGTCAAAAACACCAAGAACCTCCATCAGTGTGTGTGTATGGGCCCTGGTCAAAAGCACCAAATAGTGAACAGTGTGCCATGTGAAACCCATCCTCAGTCAGTGAGAGCCCCACCTCCACGGTCCAGCAGTGGGTGCCGGCGCTGAATCCTTCCCAGCCCAGAGCGCAGGCGATCGGGTCAAATCTCTCCGGGTTAGCAGGCTGGATCTGGATCCTCTCCTTTCCCAGCAGGACAGAGGTTAGCCCAGGGGAGAGGACCAGAGATGGGCAGGACGTGGTCGGGTCCAGGGTTACTGGAGCTGAAAGGGAGGGGTTGGGGGAAGAGGGGGACAGGGGAGGGAAAGTGAGAGGGGGAGATAGGGGACACACCACTCCGTCCCTCCTCCCAGACTCACTGTAAGGGGTTATGTGCAGCATGTCGTTCCAGACGGAGTAACGGAGGTTGGTCAGGTGTTTGGACACGTCTATCAGAGGACCACACACCTCCTCTGGCTCCCCATGACTCTGCCACGTCCTACAAACACACATACTCTATTCTGTTACAGGGCTCTGTGTGTGTCTGCGTGTGATTTGTGCCAAAAAGAGAAGCACAGAGCGAGAGAGAGAGAAACAGAGAGAGAGAAACAGGGAGAGAGAGACAGAGGCAGAGAAAGAGGAAGAGAGAGAGAGACATAGGGAGAGAGAGACAGAGAGAGAGAGAGAGAGAGAGAGAGAGAGAGAGAGAGGGAGAGAGAGGGGGAGAGAAACAGAGGGAGAGAGAGACAGAGGGAGAGAGAGACAGAGAGAGAGAGACAGAGGGAGAGAGACAGGAGAGAGAGACAGAGGGAGAGAGACAGGGGAGAGAGACAGAGAGAGAGAGAGAGAGAGTGCATACCTCTTTACTGTCTCCTGGTAATTCTGGAAAACAAAGCAATGTCTTATCACATTTATGCCAATGCACAGTATGCCATCACGCACACACGCACGCACACACGTACGCACACACGCACGCACACATGCAAACACACCTGCAGAAAGGTGATGTCATCCCTGTCTTCCTTCATTTCTTCCTCGATCTCTCGGATGGTTTTAGCCAGCAGCTTCATCTCTTTTCCCACTCTCTCTCTCTTTTCCTTCATCACTCTATTCCTCTCCTCCTCTTCCTCCCTCAGCCTGGCTAGCCTGGCCTCCTCCTCCTCTCTCAGGAACTGGTGCAGCTTCTCAAACTCCTCCTTTATCTGTCTCTCTGTCTGCTGGGCATGGCTCTGGGGGAGGGAGGGAGGAACGGAGTGGGGAGGCAGGGAGGGAGGGTGCACAGATGTGACAGCTGATTTGTGACAACCAATGTAAAAGGGGCTTCATAAATACATTGATTGTTTAATTGTGATTGATTCATTGACAGACAGACAATGCAAGTCGTACCTGGTTGTGTTGGGAGGCGTGTTCAAAGATCCGTGTAACCTTCTCAAACCTCCTGCTCTTCCCGAGCAGCTTCCCCAGTGAAGAGTTCAGCTCCCCCTGGTGGGCAGTGGGAAGAATGACAACCAGCATATCACAATACAACAGATGTATACTTTATTTTTCATATACTTTTTTTTCAATCTTCATTTTTGCTTCCATAAAAGCCCATAGGGACTGGTGTTGACCATTTGATTGTAATACTTCAGTGCAAATGCATGGGACGATTGTTGTTCGATGTGTCAATGTGTTTGTCCCTATCCAAGTAAACAATTTTTTTTTTTAAATACAAAAGTGATTGACTATGATAAACACTTTATCTACCTCCCCAATGCAAAATCGTTTTAAAAAAACGTCAACATATATTTTGTGGAAAAGAGATGTTTGTATGTTTCTTAAACGACGCAGCATACTCAAGGGAAAACGATTCCCTCTCATTGAAGCCACGGAAAGTCAAGGCCGACAGCGGTACTGCAGGCGTTGTTAGCAGAAAACAGGATCCCTCATTATAGGAATGGGGAAATGGCAACCCACCCCCCATTTTGGTTTTTAAATTGAATACAATCATAGTACCAATAATTGCTTCTAATACACCAGATGTATGTCCGACTATTTTAAAATCATACTGGCAACCTGCAGTACCCCGGTCGGCCATCAACTTCAGTTACTCAGAGGGGGCAGCACTGAGCTAGCCTGCAAAGTCAATTCCTGGAGTAGCTCAAACTGAGCGTGTCATGCGCTATTGACTCGTCCTATAGGAATGAATGGAGTCACGTGATCGATGGTTTTGTCCATTCTTTATACAGCCATTGGCCCATGCTGGATTGTTGACAAAATGACAGAGCAGCTCAGATGACTGTTCCATTTGACCATGGGGCGCCTCCCTCACCGATTTCACCCGGTCACTTGACCGGCCATAGCCGATATTGGCAGTACAGTACAGCGTTTCTCAACCATTTCTATATCAGTGACTGGCGAGACACGGCTCATGTTTAAAACGAATACAAAAAACACCACTGGAGATCAGTGGAGGCTGTCATGGGACTCTTCTGAAGGTAACTGATTTAAATAATGTATGGGTGTTTTGTGCCAACAACTAAAGGGGTTAAATACTTGTCTCCAACTTTTTTTTGTCTTCTGAGCTTATATATCCTAGATACAGTGCATTCGGAAAGTGTTCAGACCCCTTGACTTTTTCCACATTTTGTTACGTTACAGCCTTGTTCCAAAATTGATCAAATTTTTTTTCCCCCTCATCAATCTATACACAATACCCCATAAAGACAAAGCAGAAACAGGTTTTTAGAAATGTTTACTAATTTATTAAAAATCAAAAAACTGAAATATCACATTTACATAAGTATTCAGACCCTTTCCTCAGTACTTTGTTGAAGCACCTTTGGCAGCGATTACAACCTTGAGTCTTCTTGGTTATGACGTTACAAGCTTGGCACACCTGTATTTGGGAAGTTGCTCCCATTTTTCTCTGCAGATCCTCTCAAGCTCTGTCAGGTTGGATGGGGAGCGTTGCTGCACAGCTATCATCAGGTCTCTCCAGAGATGTTCGATCTGGTTCAAGTCTGGGCTCTGGCTGGGCCACTCAAGGACATTCAGACTTGTCCCGAAGCCACTCCTGCATTGCCTTGGCTGTGTGCCTGGTGTCGTTGTCCTGTTGGAAGGTGAACCTTCGCCGCAGTCTGAGGTCCTGAGCGCTCTGGAGCAGGTTTTCATCAAGGATCTCTCTGTACTTTCCACTGTCATCTTTTCCTAAACATCCTGACGAGTCCCAGTCCCTGGAAACACATCCTGACGAGTCCCAGTCCCTGGAAACACATCCTGACGAGTCCCAGTCCCTGGAAACACATCCTGACGAGTCCCAGTCCCTGGAAACACATCCTGACGAGTCCCAGTCCCTGGAAACACATCCTGATGAGTCCCAGTCCCTGGAAACACATCCTGACTAGTCCCAGTCCCTGGAAACACATCCTGACGAGTCCCAGTCCCTGGAAAAACATCCTGACGAGTCCCAGTCCCTGCCGCTGGAAACACATCCTGACGAGTCCCAGTCCCTGTCCCTGGAAAAACATCCTGACGAGTCCCAGTCCCTGGAAAAACATCCTGACTAGTCCCAGTCCCTGGAAAAACATCCTGACGAGTCCCAGTCCCTGGAAAAACATCCCCACAGCATGATGCTGCCACCTCCATGCTTCACTGTAGGGATGGTGCCAGGTTTCCTCCAGACGTGACACTTGACATTCAGGCCAAAGAGTTCAATCTTGGTTTCGTCAGACCAGAGAATATTGTGTCTCATGGTCTGAGTCTTTAGGTGCCTCAATTTCCAGTCTCAATGGAAATAAGGTATCTTTTTTTTATACAGTTGCAAACATTTCTAAAAACCTGTTTTCGCATTCCCATTATGGGGCATTGTGTGTTGATTGCTGAGAATTTGTATTTTATTTAATCCATTTTAGAAGAAGGCTGTAACGTAACAAAATGTGTAAAAAGTCAAGGGGTCTGAATACGTTCCGAACCTTATGACTTTTTATTTATTTTACTGTCTTTTTTTGCCATTGATGAATGTGTTATTCAATGCATTTCTATATAGTAGTAAAGGACATACTCAATATTCTATCAGAATATAATTGTAAATATATATATATTTTTATATAACTACCGGGGTCCTAAAACTCTAAATCAAATAGCTAAATGATCCATGGTATGACCATCTTAACACCATCCCATTTGTTAGTTTAGTAGAACCCCAGGGCCCCGGTGGGTGAAGATTTCACTTCAGGACTGGTCTAAAATGTACAAACTCCACCCATCCAGGGCACCGGGGCCATGCAAAACGAACTCGCCACCGTCAAGCTCTGCTTTCCGGCTATGGAGTGGCTGCCCAGAGGCGGAACTGGAGAATTTAAATAAATGTGCCGTCCATCAAACGGTGTGGTACTTCACTTGCATGATCATTGAGAAGCAAAATAACAGTTGTTGCCTAGGTTACGCAGATTGTTTTTACCCAATGCAAAACTCAAGTGGGGAGTTACATGTAGCCAGAGCCGCAACTTCCACTAGGGACGGGGGGATGGGGGGGATGTCCCCCTCACATTCAAAAATTGCATTTCCCCCCCCAGTTTTATCATTGGAATGTGATACAAAAGACGTTGACAGTGTGCTTTAGGACCATGCGGACACCTCCAAGCGGTCGGGCAGCATTTTTCATACAAGCAAGACACAGACAAGCAGTCTAAATAGTCATTTAATGTTCTGTTTTCAGCATCATTACAAGCAGTCAAAATAGTAGTGTTCTTTTTCAGCATGTCAGGCTAAGATGTGGCAGCATAACTATAAAGATTACATCATCACAAATGTAAACGTGTGGTTAAAACGCAGATTATTTTGCCCCAATACAATACTGCAATATCCTTACAGACAGAGGAGGTTGTATCCTTCTGCTACTGTAATATCCTTAGTTACGACAGAGAAGATTGTATCCTTCTGCTACTGCAATATCCTTAGTTACAACAGTCAGAGAAGGTTGTAGCCTTCTGCTACTGTAATATCCTTAGTTACAACAGTCAGAGAAGATTGTATCCTTCTGCTACTGCAATATCCTTAGTTACAACAGTCAGAGAAGGTTGTAACCTTCTGCTACTGTAATCTATATTGTCTGTCTAACTGATGACAGTCTATATTGGCTGTCTAACTGATGACAGTCTATATTGTCTGTCTAACTGATGACAGTCTATAATGGCTGTCTTACTGCTGACAGTCTATATTGGCTGTCTTACTGCTGACAGTCTATATTGGCTGTCTTACTGATGACAGTCTATATTGGCTGTCTTACTGCTGACAGTCTATATTGGCTGTCTTACTGATGACAGTCTATATTGGGTGTCTTACTGATGACAGTCTATATTGGCTGTCTTACTGATGACAGTCTATATTGGCTATCTAACTGATGACAGTCTATATTGGCTGTGTTACTGATGACAGTCTATATTGGCTGTCTTACTGATGACAGTCTATATTGGCTGTCTTACTGATGACAGTCTATATTGGCTGTCTAACTGATGACAGTCTATATTGGCTGTCTAACTGATGACAGTCTATATTGGCTGTCTTACTGATGACAGTCTATATTGGCTGTCTTACTGATGACAGTCTATATTGGCTGTCTAACTGATGACAGTCTATATTGGCTGTCTAACTGATGACAGTCTATATTGGCTGTCTAACTGATGACAGTCGGAGCACGTCTCTATGCTGATGCCGCGTTTGACTTTGAATGGGAAAATTGACCAGCCCAACTTGGTAGCGGGGCCGGCCGTTGCCCAGTGAAGGTTCTACTGCACTGACCAGCCAAAGGCTCAATAGTGTAACTGAGAAATTGCACAAAAATATATATTAACAGGTCCATAGGCTGCAGGCCATGTCCCCTTTTTCATTTTTGTATTTTAATATATTTTTAAAAAATACATGTGTGTCAATTTTGACCACCCAACTAAAAAATGGTCCAGCCCATCTGGCATTTACCAGAATTACCAGGTGGCGACTTCGCCCCTGGTTTCTATCCTTTATGTGTTATTTCATGCTCTTTCAGGTTCCCTAACTGACTAAAAGTCTCTCCGCACTGGGAGCCTTCTCCTCCTGTGTGTGTATTGTCTCCTCCTGTGTGTGTATGGTCTCCTCCTGTGTGTGTATTGTCTCCTCCCGTGTGTGTATTGTCTCCTCCTGTGTGTGTATTGTCTCATGCTTTTTTAGGTTCCCTAACCGGGTAAATGTCTTTTCACACTGAGAGCAGTGGTAGCTCTTTTTTTCTGTGTGCGTTCTCTCGTGATATTTAAAGCCCCCTAACTGGGTAAATGTCTTTCCACACAGGGAGCATTGGTACGGTTTTTCTCCCGTGTGTGTCCTCTCGTGTGTTTTCAGGTTCCATAACCAGGTAAAACCCTTTCCACACTGGGAACATTGGAAAGACTTCTCTCCTGTGTGGATTCTCTCGTGCTCTTTCAGGTGCGATGACTGGTTAAATTTCTTTTCGCAATGGGAGCATTGGAAAGGCTTTTCTCCTGTGTGGGTCCTCTCGTGCTCTTTCAGCTTTGATAACCATTTAAAACTCTTTCCGCACTGGGAGCAGTGGTTTGTCTTCTCTCCCCGTGTGAGAATTCCGTCGTTCTTTTTCAGGTTCCCTAACTGGGTAAATGTCGTTCCATTCTGAGAGCAGTGGGAGGTATTTTTTTCTCTGTGTGTCCGCTCATGATATTGAAAACCCCCTAATTGGGTAAAAGTCTTTCCACAAATGGCACATTGGTAAGGCTTTTCTCCAGTGTGTGTTCTCTCGTGCTCTTTCAGCTTTGATAACCAGGTAAAACTCTTTCCACAGTGGGAGCAGTGGTGTGGTCTCACTGGTTTGGGTGTCTCTGGGTCTGGTTCCCCTGAGGGACTCTTCCCGCTGTCAGAGGGAAAGGCTGGCCTCTCTCCTGCCAAAGACAAACAGAGTATTTGGTTAAACAGAAATAAAACCTCCACATGATTAAACTGTCTTCCTATGAGGTTTAATCTAGACTCGATCCCAAACGGTACATTTGGATCCTGGATGCTGATTGGTTGATAGCTGTTAAAGGGATATTTTGGAATTTTCACAATATCTACTTCCCCAGAGTCAGATGAACTCATGGATACCATGTGTATGTCTATGCGTGCAGTTTGACGGCAGTGGCTAACTAGCCGTAGCGCAATTGCTAACTAGCGTTAGCATAATCACTGAAAGTCTATAGTATCTGCTAGCATTCTAGCAGAAACTACCTGTAGCTTCCTTCATACTTGACACAGAGACATAAAATGGTATTCACCAGTTCATCTGCCTCTAGGGAAGTAGATGAAGGGCCTCGTTGCATCTCTTCAATAGTTCCATTTGAATCCTCCCTACGCATCCACTGTCCCACAGCCCAGCCTGGCAATTCATAAACTAATCTCCATTTTACCCCATGCTTCTTGCCTAACATTTGGTTTGTAACAGAGGGGAATTGTATAAACCTTGCCACCTGTGAGACCCAATCAAATCGCCGATGTGCAGAACGGAATCACGGATTCCAGACATTAAAAAAGAATTCAGTGTTATCGAAGTGTTATGTATAGAAAATGTATTGATCATTACAGAACATTACAGACTCCTTTAGTTCATTATTATCACCCCACTAGTTACTTACCGGTGTTCATCAGATCTCCAGTTTTTCCCTCCTCATTTTCCAATGTGACAGTAACCTCCCCCTGCTCCTTCACTCCAAAAACGACATCCGCCTCATCCTCCTCTTCCTCTCTGAGCGCTCCTGTATCTCCTTTCACTGTGACGTCCTCCTCTTCCTCTCTGAGCGCTCCTGTATCTCCTTTCACTGTGACGTCCTCCTCTTCCTCCTCTTCTTTCACGACAATATTAAGCCACAGACCCTCTTTCTCCGTCCAGCAGACCTCCTGTCCTTTGGCAGTGGGGGAGTTGTTTAGTGAGCTCATGGTCGGGGATGCTAGCTAGCTAGTTAGTTAGCATAAACAACTAGCCTAGTGCTAACTTAACCAGCTAGCGAGATGACTAACAACGTAAATATGAAATTAAACGGGGTAACTAGTAGATACGTCAGACGTGTGCTTTAAACACAGCAACTTCCCATTCACCGAAACCGTCTAACGAGCTGCAATGTTCCGGCTATATTGGCTAGCAAGCTAAGAAGGTGGCTGACGAGCTTCTTCTTCTTCTTCGGGGGGTTTATCTGCGGCTGGCAGTCAAGGGGTAATGATGCATTACCGCCACCTACTGTACTGGAGTGTGGGTCAGAGACCGGGAGAAATGAAATCCTGTCGGCCTTTAAAAAAATAAAATGAAGATTGGAGACTTCATATAATTATGTTCTACTTAGTACGCTCCTTAAACAGTGGTTTATTGACAGCTTTATTTAGTTGCCAGTGCACAAAAAAATAATAATAAATGGTGTCATAATTTCTTACACACATTGACTTTCTAAGTAGCTTTTCCTAGCCACCGTGCTTCTACACCTGCATTGCTTGCTGTTTGGGGTTTATGGCTGGGTTTCTGTACAGCACGTTGAGATATCAGCTGATGTACGAAGGGCTATATAAATACATTTGATTTGATTTGATTGACTTGAAGAAATGTTTGTATTTTTATACCCTCAAACACCAAATTAGGCCTAGCTACTTTCAGAACATGGCGTCATCACTGTCAATCGTGAATGATATTCTCCACGATCTGTGATTTAAAAAGGAAGAAGAAAAGTCCCCCAAATCGATGCTTCTATGTGACATCACAGGGTGGGATTAAAAGGAAGAAAAACTGTGATTTTCAAAACCTGAAACGAGTTTCTAGTCAGAGGGAGGGTATGTTCATGCTTCCCAGGTCACCAGGAACATCATTGTATTTGAATATCACTGTTTGGAAATTGTTTCAACTTTTGATGATGTTGTAAAGTGATCGAATTGCAAAAAAAACTATCTACTGAAGATATAGAACTTTCAACATACAGAAAGTGTCACAGTGTGATGTGTTTTGCTTCACACATTTTGAAAGTTCTTGACAACTTGATTGATGACCTGCAAAACGTTTTGGGACTGTTCCAACACATTCCAAAATAGGCCCCCACACTAGTACATTTTAAAGGGCCCCCACACTGGCCCATTTTAAAGGGCCCCCACACTAGTCAATTTTAAAGGGCCCACACTCTGGCCCATTTTAAAGTGCCCCCACTCTGGCCCATTTTAAAGGGCCCCCACTCTGGCCCATTTTAAAGGGCCCCCACTC
>NC_143034.1:11950000-12030000 GCF_057628025.1 Oncorhynchus mykiss
TCATGATGGTACGTTTAGCATCATGGTGGTACGTTTAGCATCATGATGGTACGTTTAGCATCATGATGGTACGTTTAGAGTCATGATGGTACGTTTAGCATCATGATGGTACGTTTAGCATCATGATGATACGTTTAGCATCATGATGATACGTTTAGCATCATGATGATACGTTTAGCATCATGATGGTACGTTTACCATCATGATGGTACGTTTAGAGTCATGATGGTACGTTTAGAGTCATGATGATACGTTTAGAGTCATGATGATACGTTTAGAGTCATGATGATACGTTTAGAGTCATGATGGTACGTTTAGAGTCATGATGGTACGTTTGGAGTCATGATGGTATGTTTAGAGTCATGATGATACGTTTAGAGTCATGATGGTACGTTTAGAGTCATGATGGTACGTTTAGAGTCATGATGATACGTTTAGAGTCATGATGGTACGTTTAGAGTCATGATGGTACGTTTGGAGTCATGATGGTATGTTTAGAGTCATGATGATACGTTTAGAGTCATGATGGTACGTTTAGAGTCATGATGGTACGTTTAGAGTCATGATGGTACGTTTAGAGTCATGATGGTACGTTTAGAGTCATGATGATACGTTTAGAGTCATGATGATACGTTTAGCATCATCATGATGAGATGGCAAGTGACACTTAGCTTCCAGGTACGATAACAACATATCACATAATATACACCATCAGGAGTAGCAAAGGATGTATTTTATTTCCATGCCGCCATCACGTAGCGTTTTCCACTGTAACAGATACCTTAGCAGGTGATTATCTAGTGCAATGAAGAACGCATACATCTTCTCTGTAAATCGGTGGTATTACGTGTAGATGATTTTGTTGTTTGCAGCATTAACAAATGACACCTCTCCTCTGTCCCAGTCCAGCACCACAATCTTCCTCTTCAGATTCCTCCTTGTTACAAATAATATTACCATTCAGACAACGTATAGCTCAAAATTAGGTTTGTATGTAGGTTGTCTTTTATTTTTACAGGCTCTCTGGAATCTTCGGTGGCAAGGGCATCAACTCCTCCACAAACTGACAGTCCAACACTTCCCAGCAGTGGTGTCCTGAGTCAAACATTCCAGAGCCAAGGACCGCCCCATATTTATAAATCCTCTCTGGGTTGTTGGGAAGATTCTAACCCCTTCTGGTCAGATCCTCAGACAGGATGAGATCTGGGTGTAAAGTGTTTGAATACAGAACCACAGGATCTCCAGAGAGACAGAGAGGTTCGTCAGTATGCAGTGTCATGACGTTGGACTGGGGGGGGGGGGGGGGGTGTTTTATGACAGTCATAAATACCTCTTCCCCCCTTTTTCCTCTCTCTACCCTACTGAGGTTACATTTGCAAAATCCTTGATTAACATAGAGATTCTGGGAACATCCGTAGGTGGGGGGAAATTAACTATATTCTCGTAATCCGAACAATTGAACATATGCGGTGGTACTTAATGAATATGATGTCAGTTCGGTTGTCATCTGAGACATTCTCATCATTGATCAGATGACATAAACTCTACAGTGGAAAGTCTACACATCAGAGTTATCGGATTCACATGGAATTGCTGTTCAAATGTTTGAATATGAAATTATTTGTGATGGGATGACATTTTATGGGATTTTAGCTTCTAAAATGTGAGATGTGGGTTTTCATAAAATAGGGCTGCTCAATCAGTGGCCCGCACCTGTGAAGGGACATGGGCTATAAAACTTTTCAAACACGCCCTCCTCTCCCTTCCTATATAAGCCCTTGACGTCAATATAACCTCCTGTTCCAAAGATGTGAGGACGACGGTCCTATGTCAGAATGGTTCAGATAATAACTACAGAACGAAGCCAACATCAGCGTGAGCTTTGGTTGTGAATGGTATGAACTTTGAACTCTTATTCACTACAGAAGTGATACCTCCTAGCCGTTGAGTTAGCAACAGCAGATGCAACGAGGGTTAGGAAGGAACAGACAGAGTATTCCGTCTATCAACCAACGATGTTACTACAACGTATCCAATTGACAACCAGAGACATTCTTCAAAGGACTCGGTTTGGTAACACAGCCTTCCATCTACCACCAACCTACCGAAGCGCAGCTCAGAGTAAATATTTATTGCATTTTCCTTTTCCAAATGGGCGGTAATTTAGAATGCATCAGATACTGTATTTACGATAGCCCAGCTTCTTCCCCTTGTTCTTCAGTCTTCCCGCTCTTTCACTCAAACCCAGCCCCTTTTCTTTTGTGTAACAAGCTGTCATATCTGTTCCGCCCGCTAGGGACGTTTTCCTTTATGACGTAATTTGTAATCAAGTTAGGATTTAATTCTGTGTAATTCTGTGTGATTAGTTAGGTATTTAGTAAATAAATAATTAAACACAATTTTGTATTGCTGATTCAAATTGTTAGCCAGGGTTCGTGCAGATAACCAAGAATTTACAACTTTCAGATGAGACTGAATTAAGATGAAGATTAATGTTGACTGCTATTGATGTAAAATATTACTAGGTCTTTAAGAGTTTATTCAGAAGATAACAGCTCTATAAATGTTATTTTGTGGTGCCCCGACTCTCTAGTTAATTACATTTACATGATTAGCTCAATCAGGTAATAGTAATTACGGAGAAATTATTTTATAGAATAGCATGTCATATTACTTAATACGGCATAGCCAAAGACACGACAGCAGGAAACACTGCCAATTTAAAAACATACATTTAGAATTTGAATTCATAAAAAAAGAAATGGCTTCTGAATATTTCCATCTGTCATAATTGTTTATGACATAATTAAGGATTTAGAAATGTTATGTGATTATATAAACTCACCAAAAAAAGAAGCGCCCTCTCACTGTCAACTGCGTTTATTTTCAGCAAACTTACCATTTCTAAATATTTGTATGAACATAACAAGATTCAACAACTGAGACATAAACTGAACCAGTTCCACAGACATGTGGCAAACAGAAATAGAATAATGTGTCCCTGAACAAGGGGGGAAGTCTAAATCAAAAGTGGTGAGGCTACCAGCTGCATTAAGTACTGCTGTGCATCTCCTCCTCATGGACTGCACCAGATTTGCCAGTTCTTGCTGTGAGATGGTACCCCACTCTTCCACCAAGGCACCTGCAAGTTCCCAGATATTTCTGGGGGGAATGGCCCTAGCCCTCTCCCTCCGATCCAACATGTCCCAGACCTGCTTAATGGGATTTAGATCCGGGCTCTTCGCTGGCCATGGCAGAACACTGACATTCCTGTCTTGCAGGAAATCACGCACATAACGAGCAGTATGGCTGGTGGAATTGTCATGCTGGAGGGTCATGTCAGGATGAGCCTGCAGGAAGGGTACCACATGAGGGAGGAGGATGTCTTCCCTGTAACACACAGCTTTGAGATAGCCTGCAATACAACAAGCTCAGTCCGATGATGCTGTGACACACCGCCGCAGACCACGACAGTCCCTCTACCTCCAAATCGGTCGCGCTCCAGAGTACAGGCCTCGGTGTAACGCTCATTCATTTGACGATAAACACGAATCCGAACATCACCCCTGGTGAGACAAAACCGTGACTCGTCAGTGAAGAGCACTTTTTGCCAGTCCTGTCTGGTCCAGTGACGATGGGTTTGTGTCCATAGGTGACGTTGTTGCCAGTGATGTCTGGTTAAGACCTGCCTTACAACAGGCCTTACAAGCCCTCAGTCCAGCCTCTCTCAGCCTATTGCGGACAGTCTGAGCACTGATGGAGGGATTGTGCATTCCTGCTGTAACTTGGGCAGTTGTTGTTGCCATCCTGTACCTGTCCCACAAGTGTGATGTTCGGATGTACCGATCCTGTGCAGGTGTTGTTACATGTGGTCTGCCACTGCGAGGACAACAGCTGTCTGTCCTGTCTCCCTGTAGCGCTGTCTTAGGTGTCTCACAGTACAGACATTGCAATTTATTGCCCTGGCCACATCTGTGGTCCTCATGCCTCCTTGCAGCATGCCCAAGGCACATTCACACCGATGAGCAGGGACCCTGAGCATCCTTATTTTGGTGTTTTTCAGAGTCAGTAGAAAGGCCTCTTTAGTGTTCCTAACTGTCCTTAATTACCTACCGTCTGTAAGCTGTTAGTGTCTTGTCTGGGGTTCCGCTTGCAGAAATCTCATAAATCAAATTTCTCAAACATACAAGTATTAGGCACCATTTTAAAGATACAATTCACGTTAATCCAGCCAGTGTCTGATTTCAAAAAGGCTTTACAGCGAAAGCTCCACAAACGATTATGTTAGGTCACCACCAAGTCACAGAAAAATACAGCCATTTTTCCAGCCGAAGATAGGAGTCACAAAAAGCAGAAATATAGATACGATTAGTCACTAACCTTTGATGATCTTCCTCAGATGACACTCATAGGACTTTATGTTACACATGAACATACGTGTATGTTTTGTTCGATAAAGTGCATATTTATATCCAAAAATCAAATTTTACATTGGCGTGTTCAGTTGTTCCAAAACATGCAGGGATTTTGCAGAGAGCCACATCAATTCACATAAATACTCATAATAAACATTGATAATAGATGCAACCATTATACATGGAACTTTAGTTATTAAAAAGATACACTGCTTCTTTATGCAACCGCTGTGTTAGATTTATTTTTAACGTTACAGAAATCGCACACTATTTCATATGCTGAGACAGCGCTCAGTTCCAAGCTACATTTCCACGTAATGTTGGAGTCAACAGAAACACAGATTTAAGCATAAATATTCCCTTACCTTCGATGGTCTTCGTTCAGAATGTTCTGGAAGGGTTCATACTTACCCAATACATCGTTTGGTTTCAAGTCTTGCGTCTTTGTATTAGCTACTGCTAATAACATCAGCTGAAATGCACCCAAAACGTCCTCCGGTCCGGATAAGTTGCGCATCAAAACTTCAAAATTACACATTATATGTCGACTAAACAGGTCAAACTAAGTGCAGAAGCAAGCTTTATGATGTTTTAGACGTGCAAAACAAACTTCAATTCAACCGGGCATCGTTTGCTCTTCCCAGGAGTGCTGGAACAAAGGAATGGCTGTGACCAATTCGCGCCCTGACGCACAGGTTTTTTTATCGCGACACTTACTCCAATCACTCCTATAGGGCCAATTCTCGCGCGATTTGAACGATTGAACGCTCCAAAGAAAGAGGACATCTAGTGGAAGAGATGGAAAGTGTCCCCAGATCCATAAGTGGTCGGGAAGGGTGGGGGCCATGACGTCAAAGTTGCTCCAACTTTCATGGCCACAAAAACTAGTTTGGAAGAATGCATGCCCTGTGAGTTCTGCTATACTTACAGACATAATTCCAACGGTTTTAGAAGCTTTAGAGTGTTTTCTATCCAATAATAATTATTATATGCATATATTAGCAATTTTTGATATTTTTTTTTTCAGTTTACTAGGGGTACCCAATTTCTCCAAAGGGGGCGTAAATCTGCCATGCCCTCAAAAGGTTAAATAAACTTCTCCTTAATGCAACCGCTGTGTCAGATTTCAAAAGAACTTTACGGTAAAAGCAAACCATGCAATAATCTGAGTATGGCGCACAGAGCCCAAACCAGACAAAGAAATATCCTCCATGTTGTGTAGTCAACATTAGTCAGAAGTAGCATTATAAATATTCACTTACCTTTGATGATCTTCGTCAGAATGTTCTCCCAGGAATCCCAGTTCCACAATAAATGTTTGATTTGTTCGTTAAAGTTCATAATTTATGTCCATAAACCTCCTTTTGTTAGGGCGTTTGGTAAACAAATCCAAACGCGCATGCAAGTCCAGCGGAAAGGTCGAACGAAAAGTCCAAAAAGTCATATTACTGGCCGTAGAAACATGTCAAATGAAGTATAGAATCAATCTTTAGGATGTTTTTAATATAAATATTCAATAATGTCCCAACCCGGAGAATTCCTTTGTCTGTAGAAAAGCAATGGAACGCGAGCTAATTCTCTCATGACCGCGCGTCACGAGCCCGTGGCTCTCTGCTAGACGCCTGACTCATTCCCCTCTCATTCAGCCCCACTTTACAGTAGAAGCCTGAAACAAGTTTCTAAAGACTGTTGACATCTAGTGGAAGCCTTAGGACGTGCAACATGACCAATATCCCACTGTATCTTTAATAGGGGCTGAGTTGAAAAACTACAAACCTCAGATTTCCCACTTCCTGGTTGGATTTTTTCTCAGGTTTTTGCCTGCCATATGAGTTCTGTTATACTCACAGACATCATTCAAACAGTTTTCGAAACGTCAGAGTGTTTTCAATCCAATACTACTAATAATATGCATATATTAGCATCTGGGACTGAGTAGCAGGCAGTTTACTCTGGGCACGCTTTTCGTCCAAAGTGAAAATGCTGCCCCTTATCCCAATGAAGTTTCAACTGTTCCACAGGTACATGTTCATTAATTGTTTATGGTTCATTGAAAAAGCATGGGAAACAGTGTTAAAAATCCTTTACATTGAAGATCTGTGAGGTTATTTGGATTTTTAAGAAATATCTTTGAAAGACAAGAGTCCTGAAAAAGGGACGTTTCTTATTTTTGCTGAGTTTAAATGTTTTCCTCATTGTAAAGCAGTGAAGATAATTGGAATGTGTTTGTAGGACGTGGCAGAGTCATGGGGAGCCAGATGAGGTGTGTGGTCCTCTGATAGACGTGTCTAAACACCTGACCAACCTCCGTTACTCCGTCTGGAACGACATGCTGCACAGGAGCTGTAGTCATGTGGGGGGGAGGGACGGAGTGGTGTTGGGGTGTGTGTGTGTGTGTGTGTGTGTGTGTGTGTGTGTGTGTGTGTGTGTGTGTGTGTGTGTGTGTGTGTGTGTGTGTGTGCGCGTGCATGCGTGCGTGCGTGTGTGTGCGTGCGTGCGTGTGCCAAGAGCAGGACAGAAAGAGTAGTGTGTACTTAACAGTGTGTTGCTGGAGGTTGTTGTTGTATGGGAGCTGCTAAGGCTATGTCCCATATGACACTCTGTTCCCTCTATAGCTCACTACTTTATTACCTGAGCTCTATGGATCTTTGCCAAAAGTAGTGCACTACATAAGGAAGAGGGTTCCATTTGAGTGACAGCCTGAGTGTTTACAGTCAATATGGTATAATACCAATGAGTTAAATGAGCCATGTGTGACAGAGAGACAGGGAGAGAAGGTGACAGAGAGACGGGGAGAGAAGGTGACAGAGACAGTGAGAGAAGGTGACAGAGAGACAGTTAGAGAAGGTGACAGAGAGACCGGGAGAGAAGGTGACAGAGAGACGGGGAGAGAAGGTGACAGAGAGACAGGGAGAGAAGGTGACAGAGAGCCAGGGAGAGAAGGTGACAGAGAGACAGGGAGAGAAGTTGACAGAGAGACAGGGAGAGAAGGTGAAAGAGAGACAAGGAAGAAGATGACAGAGAGACATCGTGAGACAATGTGACAGAGACAGGGAGAGGTGGCACAGACAGAGAGAGAAGGTGACAGAGAGACATCCTGAGAGTTTACAGTCAATATGGTAGAATCATAATGAGTTAAATGAGCCATGTGTGACAGAGAGGGAAGGTGAGGAAGTTAAAGTGAGGGAAGAGAATAGAAGAACTTCCAAAGAGGAGAGTTCAAGACTAAACACAAAGTAAGTCTGAATCCTGCTACCTGGACTCCAGACAATGCAAGTACCTCTCAGGTAGGTCTGTCACCTGTATGTTGATTTATAGTTACAACACACTTTACCTCTCTCCTTCACGCTCTCCCCTCTCTCCCCCCTCGCTCTCCCCTCTCTCACCTCTCCTCCCTCTCTCCCCGACCCCTCTCTCCCCTTCTTACTTTCTAGCTTCCTCTCTCTCTCTCTCTCTCTCTCTCTCTCTCTCTCTCTCTCTCTTTCTCTCTCTCTCTCTCTCTCTCTTTCTCTCTCTCTCTCTCTCTCTCCCTCTCTCTCCCTCTCTCATTTAGCAGACTCTGTTATCCAGAGAGACTTACAGTCAGTGCATTTTACTAAACTAGATAAAACAACCACAGATCATTGCATGTGAAGACATTCCTCAATAAAGCAGCTATCAGCAGAACCAGTGCAAGTAATGAGTTGGACACCCCTGGTTTACTGGTTTACTGGTTTACTGGTTTATTGGTTTAATGGTTTACTGGTTTAATGGTTTACTGGTTTAATGGTTTACTGGGTTACTGGTTTATTGGTTTACTGGTTTAATGGTTTAATGGTTTACTGGTTTACTGGTTTACTGGTTTATTGGTTTATTGGTTTATTGGTTTACTGGTTTACTGGTTTACTGGTTTATTGGTTTACTGGTTTACTGGTTTACTGGTTTATTGGTTTACTGGTTTACTGGTTTACTGGTTTAATGGTTTAATGGTTTATTGGTTTACTGGTTTACTGGTTTACTGGTTTAATGGTTTACTGGTTTACTGGTTTAATGGTTTAATGGTTTACTTGTTTACTGGTTTACTGGTTTATTGGTTTAATGGTTTACTGGTTTACTGGTTTATTGGTTTACTGGTTTACTGGTTTATTGGTTTACTGGTTTACTGGTTTACTGGTTTATTGGTTTACTGGTTTACTGGTTTACTGGTTTAATGGTTTATTGGTTTACTGGTTTACTGGTTTACTGGTTTAATGGTTTAATGGTTTACTGGTTTACTGGTTTACTGGTTTACTGGTTTAATGGTTTAATGGTTTACTGGTTTACTTGTTTACTGGTTTATTGGTTTAATGGTTTACTGGTTTATTGGTTTATTGGTTTACTGGTTTATTGGTTTACTGGTTTACTGGTTTAATGGTTTAATGGTTTACTGGTTTACTTGTTTACTGGTTTATTGGTTTAATGGTTTACTGGTTTATTGGTTTATTGGTTTACTGGTTTACTGGTTTACTGGTTTACTGGTTTATTGGTTTAATGGTTTACTTGTTTACTGGTTTACTGGTTTATTGGTTTAATGGTTTACTGGTTTACTGGTTTATTGGTTTACTGGTTTACTGGTTTACTGGTTTATTGGTTTACTGGTTTACTGGTTTACTGGTTTACTGGCTCAACAAGCTCAACGCACAGGGCGTTTTCCAACATTGCAGCAGGGCAGATAACCATCTCAGGGAATGAGAATGCTCTGTCTCTCTCTTCATCTCTCTCTCTCTTTCTCCCTATCACTCTCGCTGTCTATTTCTCACAAGGGAAAGCTGGTTTGGGGGTCTGGTTTGATGAGGGTGTATATTCCAAACTGCCACCATACCAACCGTGTGATGCAGCAGGACAACATGAACGTGATTGGTCAAGAATATCAAGCTCTGAGTGTTCTGAATTTGGTCATTTCTAGAGTGGTATCTTAAATGAGAGTTGTGTTTGGAGATGTTAGCTCAAAACATACAATTTCAACATAACATTTGTGTGTTGTATATATGACTATCTAAATGAGTCCGAGGCGTGCTAATGGTTAGTTTGGCTGTCTGTAAATAAATGGGCGGTTGTAGGTTGATTCTGGTGAGCGATTGGATGCTCCACAGCACACCTGGCAGCTGTGATCCAGAGGATTTGATTACTGCCAGGCAGTGGTCCCGTGTGGGCCGGATTTAAATCCAACCCCCATGCCCAACCCTCATGTAAATTGAGACATCCTCAGTTACACAAATCTCATAAAACCCTGTTTTGAAAGTAATGACTTTATGACCAAAAATCCTATTTACACTTCGTAGTAAATTTTTCAACTAGAAAAAAAAACAATCTGACTCATATCGATGCCACGTTTTCAACCAGAGAAGTTATTTTTTTCTGGCTCCGTCGCTCTATAATGGGCATTGCTATAGTGGCACACCTGCAAAACAGATCTCTCTATCTACCTCTATTGTCCGCAAGCACAACAAACTCTCTGCCGGGGTTTATTCACTAAGAACCAAAGAGAACCAAACATAATGAAACTGGAAACCTGAATTTGTCCAAAATAAATGTTTGTTTACTTTGCAAAACGTTTTGCCACTGTGTGACTAATGAATACACCCCTGGTGTGTATCATGTTCCTGAAGAAGGATCCTCTATCTACCTCTATAGTGTGTATCTGCAGGCTGAACGACTGGCGTGATGAAGGACTTCATACCTCTCTACAGACGCCACTCCTGTTCCTGTCTCCTGGAGCATGTGCAGAACCAGCTGTGAGACGCAGACCCTTACTGCAACATCCTGTAAGAACACGCATCACTTCCTGTCTCCTGGAGCATGTGCAGAACCAGCTGTGAGACGCAGACCCTTACTGCAACATCCTGTAAGAACATGCATCACTTCCTGTCTCCTGGAGCATGTGCAGAACCAGCTGTGAGACGCAGACCCTTACTAAAACATCCTGTAAGAACACGCATCACTTCCTGTCTATGGATCCAAATCTACTCCATGGTTGTATCCCCTTGTTCTTGACCTGTGCACCCCTCCTCTCCTCCCCCAGGATGTGATCCCCAACAGTGGGGTGCTACTGGAGGATGCTCTGCTACAGTATCTGAATGGCAGGTGGAGACGGCTCCACCGTCAGGCCACAAAGAGTTATGCAGTCCAGAGCCACGACGCTCAAGAGGAGAAGAAGAAACTGTCCAATGGGAAGGTTGGTGGGTTCAGTCACAGTTATAAAATTGGTTCTAACACGTGCGTGTGTGTGTATGTGTGTGCATGCGGGGCTGTGTGTGCATGCGGGGGTGTGTGTGCATGCGGGGGTGTGTGTGTGTGTGAGTGAGTGAGTTTAATTACAATTAACTGCTGACATGTAAAATTCACTTTGAGATTATTCTTGTATAATGAAAAGCACTTTACAAACCTTATGATTTTTTATTTAACTAGGCAAGTCAGTTAAGAACAAATTCTTATTTTCAATGACGGCCTAGGAACAGTGGGTTAACTGCCTGTTCAGGGGCAGAATGACAGATTTGTTCCTTGTCAGCTGGGGGATTTGAACTTGTAACTTTTTGGTTACTAGCCCAACACTCTAACCACTAGGCTACCCTGCCACCACGTCACTGTGCTTGCTTAGCCATACCCCCTATTTTTTTATTACATTTTTTTTCAGGGGAGGCTGCAGCACACTCAGGACCCCTACTTCCCACATCTATGAAGATATCCCTAGTATCACTCCAGAATATTCCGTTATATGTGCAATTCCTTATCACACCACACTTGGGCGCTAAAGTTAATCTCATTTGAGTCTGTATTACAAAAATAGTCAAGCAGTTGAATCTAGTTTCCTTCCCGTGGCCTACAACACTACCACCTGTCACCCTCTCTCTCTCTCTCTCTCTCTCTCTCTCTCTCTCTCTCCTCTCTCTTTCTCTCTTCTCCCCTATCCTTCTGATATAATGTGATTAGTGTAGTTGATCCGCTTGTGTTTAGCTGACTTACCCCTCTCTGTCTCTCTCTCTCTCTCTCTGTCTCTCTCTGTCTCTGTCTCTGTCTCTCTCCGTCTCTCTCTCTCTGTGTCTCTCTCTGTCTCTGTCTCTCTGTCTCTCTCTCTCTCTCTCTCTCTGTATCTTTCTCTCTCTCTCTTTCTTCTATATCCCTCTGTCTCTCACACAGGTGATATTCTCAGTGTCTCACTCACCCTACTCTTCTGACCCAGCTAATCTCCCCCTCTAGGGGGAGGAGAGGGGAGGCGACAGGGAAAGAGACACGGTGCGGTGACAGAGAGAGAGAGAGGGCGGGAAAACACTGGGAAGAGAGGCAGACGAATAAAGAATGAAGGAATAAAGTGGAAATAAGGGAGGGAGGAAAACAACAGAGAAAGAGAGATGAAGAAAAAAACATAACGGGAGCAGTTTTTGGACAACCTGCGAGAAAGAAAAGAAAGAGGAGGAGCTTAATTTAAGGAGACGGAGAGAGAGAAGACTACAGACTACAGTCTGAAGGTGAACCCTCTGAGATATCTGGTAGATATCTGTTCGACCTAGAGACAGTTTTAGTCCACCTATTATGCCATCGTTGACTTGAATGAGGAGGTCTGTTCTATAGATTATATTTCTAGGGTAGATATATTATGGGTGCTTACCAACTGTAGTTTACAGGGCTAACTAGTTAGCAACACAACAATATTTGTATTTTTATTTCACCTTTATTTAACCAGGTAGGCCAGTTGAGAACACCTTTATTTTACCAGGTAGGCTAGTTGAGAACACCTTTATTTAACCAGGTAGGCTAGTTGAGAACACCTTTATTTAACCAGGTAGGCTAGTTGAGAACATGTTCTCATTTACAACTGCGACCTGGCAAAGATAAAGCAAAGCAGTGCGACACAAACAACAACACAGAGTTACACATAAACAAACGTACAGTCAATAATACACATGGAGTAAACAAGCGTACAGTCAATAACACAATAGAACAAAATAAAGTCTATAAAAAGTGTGTGCAAATGGCGAGAGGAGGTAAGGCAATAAATAGGCCATAGTAGCGAAGTAATTACAATTTTGCAGATTAACACTGGAGTGATAGATGAGCAGATGATGGTGTGTAAGTAGAGATACTGGAGTGATAGACAAGCAGATGATGGTGTGTAAGTAGTAATACTGGTGTGCAAAAGAGCAGAAATGTAAATAAAACAATATGGGGATGAGGTAGGTAGATCGGGTGGGCTATTTACAGATGGACTATGTACAGCTGCAGCGATCGATTAGCTGCTCAGATAGCTGATGCTTAAAGTTAGTAGAAGGAAAGGCGGGCAAAGGAGGTGTTGGCTTTGTGGACGACCAGTGAGATATACCTGCTGGAGCGCGTGCTACGGGTGGGTGTTGTTATGGTGACCAGTGAGATATACCTGCTGGAGCGCGTGCTACGAGTGGGTGTTGTTATCATGACCAGTGAGATATACCTGCTGGAGCGCGTGCTACGGGTGGGTGTTGTTATGGTGACCAGTGAGATATACCTGCTGGAGCGCGTGCTACGGGTGGGTGTTGTTATCATGACCAGTGAGATATACCTGCTGGAGCGCGTGCTACGTGTGGGTGTTGTTATGGTGACCAGTGAGATATACCTGCTGGAGCGCATGCTACGGGTGGGTGTTGTTATCATAACCAGTGAGATATACCTGCTGGAGCGCGTGCTACGAGTGGGTGTTGTTATCATGACCAGTTATCTGAGATAAGGCAGAGCTTTACCTAGTATAGACTTATAGATGACCTGGAGCCAGTGGGTCTGGCGACGAATATGTAGCGAGGGCCAGCCGACTAGAGCATACAGGTCGCAGTGGTGGGTGGTATAAGGGGCTTTGGTAACAAAACGGATGGCAATGTGATCGACTGAATCCAGTTTGCTGAGTAGAGTATTGGAAGCTATTTTGTAGATGACATCGCTGAAGTCGAAGATCGGTAGGATGGTCCGTTTTACAACGGTAAGTTTGGCGGCGTAAGTGAAGGAGCCTGTGAGCTCCGTCGCTCTATAATGGGCATTGCTATAGTGGCACACCTGCAAAACAGATCTCTCTATCTACCTCTATTGTCCGCAAGCACAACAAACTCTCTGCCGGGGTTTATTCACTAAGAACCAAAGAGAACCAAACATAATGAAACTGGAAACCTGAATTTGTCCAAAATAAATGTTTGTTTACTTTGCAAAACGTTTTGCCACTGTGTGACTAATGAATACACCCCTGGTGTGTATCATGTTCCTGAAGAAGGATCCTCTATCTACCTCTATAGTGTGTATCTGCAGGCTGAACGACTGGCGTGATGAAGGACTTCATACCTCTCTACAGACGCCACTCCTGTTCCTGTCTCCTGGAGCATGTGCAGAACCAGCTGTGAGACGCAGACCCTTACTGCAACATCCTGTAAGAACACGCATCACTTCCTGTCTCCTGGAGCATGTGCAGAACCAGCTGTGAGACGCAGACCCTTACTGCAACATCCTGTAAGAACATGCATCACTTCCTGTCTCCTGGAGCATGTGCAGAACCAGCTGTGAGACGCAGACCCTTACTAAAACATCCTGTAAGAACACGCATCACTTCCTGTCTATGGATCCAAATCTACTCCATGGTTGTATCCCCTTGTTCTTGACCTGTGCACCCCTCCTCTCCTCCCCCAGGATGTGATCCCCAACAGTGGGGTGCTACTGGAGGATGCTCTGCTACAGTATCTGAATGGCAGGTGGAGACGGCTCCACCGTCAGGCCACAAAGAGTTATGCAGTCCAGAGCCACGACGCTCAAGAGGAGAAGAAGAAACTGTCCAATGGGAAGGTTGGTGGGTTCAGTCACAGTTATAAAATTGGTTCTAACACGTGCGTGTGTGTGTATGTGTGTGCATGCGGGGCTGTGTGTGCATGCGGGGGTGTGTGTGCATGCGGGGGTGTGTGTGTGTGTGAGTGAGTGAGTTTAATTACAATTAACTGCTGACATGTAAAATTCACTTTGAGATTATTCTTGTATAATGAAAAGCACTTTACAAACCTTATGATTTTTTATTTAACTAGGCAAGTCAGTTAAGAACAAATTCTTATTTTCAATGACGGCCTAGGAACAGTGGGTTAACTGCCTGTTCAGGGGCAGAATGACAGATTTGTTCCTTGTCAGCTGGGGGATTTGAACTTGTAACTTTTTGGTTACTAGCCCAACACTCTAACCACTAGGCTACCCTGCCACCACGTCACTGTGCTTGCTTAGCCATACCCCCTATTTTTTTATTACATTTTTTTTCAGGGGAGGCTGCAGCACACTCAGGACCCCTACTTCCCACATCTATGAAGATATCCCTAGTATCACTCCAGAATATTCCGTTATATGTGCAATTCCTTATCACACCACACTTGGGCGCTAAAGTTAATCTCATTTGAGTCTGTATTACAAAAATAGTCAAGCAGTTGAATCTAGTTTCCTTCCCGTGGCCTACAACACTACCACCTGTCACCCTCTCTCTCTCTCTCTCTCTCTCTCTCTCTCTCTCTCTCCTCTCTCTTTCTCTCTTCTCCCCTATCCTTCTGATATAATGTGATTAGTGTAGTTGATCCGCTTGTGTTTAGCTGACTTACCCCTCTCTGTCTCTCTCTCTCTCTCTCTGTCTCTCTCTGTCTCTGTCTCTGTCTCTCTCCGTCTCTCTCTCTCTGTGTCTCTCTCTGTCTCTGTCTCTCTGTCTCTCTCTCTCTCTCTCTCTCTGTATCTTTCTCTCTCTCTCTTTCTTCTATATCCCTCTGTCTCTCACACAGGTGATATTCTCAGTGTCTCACTCACCCTACTCTTCTGACCCAGCTAATCTCCCCCTCTAGGGGGAGGAGAGGGGAGGCGACAGGGAAAGAGACACGGTGCGGTGACAGAGAGAGAGAGAGGGCGGGAAAACACTGGGAAGAGAGGCAGACGAATAAAGAATGAAGGAATAAAGTGGAAATAAGGGAGGGAGGAAAACAACAGAGAAAGAGAGATGAAGAAAAAAACATAACGGGAGCAGTTTTTGGACAACCTGCGAGAAAGAAAAGAAAGAGGAGGAGCTTAATTTAAGGAGACGGAGAGAGAGAAGACTACAGACTACAGTCTGAAGGTGAACCCTCTGAGATATCTGGTAGATATCTGTTCGACCTAGAGACAGTTTTAGTCCACCTATTATGCCATCGTTGACTTGAATGAGGAGGTCTGTTCTATAGATTATATTTCTAGGGTAGATATATTATGGGTGCTTACCAACTGTAGTTTACAGGGCTAACTAGTTAGCAACACAACAATATTTGTATTTTTATTTCACCTTTATTTAACCAGGTAGGCCAGTTGAGAACACCTTTATTTTACCAGGTAGGCTAGTTGAGAACACCTTTATTTAACCAGGTAGGCTAGTTGAGAACACCTTTATTTAACCAGGTAGGCTAGTTGAGAACATGTTCTCATTTACAACTGCGACCTGGCAAAGATAAAGCAAAGCAGTGCGACACAAACAACAACACAGAGTTACACATAAACAAACGTACAGTCAATAATACACATGGAGTAAACAAGCGTACAGTCAATAACACAATAGAACAAAATAAAGTCTATAAAAAGTGTGTGCAAATGGCGAGAGGAGGTAAGGCAATAAATAGGCCATAGTAGCGAAGTAATTACAATTTTGCAGATTAACACTGGAGTGATAGATGAGCAGATGATGGTGTGTAAGTAGAGATACTGGAGTGATAGACAAGCAGATGATGGTGTGTAAGTAGTAATACTGGTGTGCAAAAGAGCAGAAATGTAAATAAAACAATATGGGGATGAGGTAGGTAGATCGGGTGGGCTATTTACAGATGGACTATGTACAGCTGCAGCGATCGATTAGCTGCTCAGATAGCTGATGCTTAAAGTTAGTAGAAGGAAAGGCGGGCAAAGGAGGTGTTGGCTTTGTGGACGACCAGTGAGATATACCTGCTGGAGCGCGTGCTACGGGTGGGTGTTGTTATGGTGACCAGTGAGATATACCTGCTGGAGCGCGTGCTACGAGTGGGTGTTGTTATCATGACCAGTGAGATATACCTGCTGGAGCGCGTGCTACGGGTGGGTGTTGTTATGGTGACCAGTGAGATATACCTGCTGGAGCGCGTGCTACGGGTGGGTGTTGTTATCATGACCAGTGAGATATACCTGCTGGAGCGCGTGCTACGTGTGGGTGTTGTTATGGTGACCAGTGAGATATACCTGCTGGAGCGCATGCTACGGGTGGGTGTTGTTATCATAACCAGTGAGATATACCTGCTGGAGCGCGTGCTACGAGTGGGTGTTGTTATCATGACCAGTTATCTGAGATAAGGCAGAGCTTTACCTAGTATAGACTTATAGATGACCTGGAGCCAGTGGGTCTGGCGACGAATATGTAGCGAGGGCCAGCCGACTAGAGCATACAGGTCGCAGTGGTGGGTGGTATAAGGGGCTTTGGTAACAAAACGGATGGCAATGTGATCGACTGAATCCAGTTTGCTGAGTAGAGTATTGGAAGCTATTTTGTAGATGACATCGCTGAAGTCGAAGATCGGTAGGATGGTCCGTTTTACAACGGTAAGTTTGGCGGCGTAAGTGAAGGAGCCTGTGTTGCGAAATAGAAAGCCGACTCTAGATTGGAGATGTTTGATATGAGTCTGTAAGGAGAGTTTACAGTTTAACCAGACACCTAGGTATTTGTAGTTGTCCAAATATTCTCGGTCAGGACCATCCAGAGAAGTGATGCTAGTCGGGCGGGTGGGTGCGGGCAGCGAACGGTTGAAAAGCATGCATTTAGTTTTATTAGCACTTAAGACCTGTTGGAGGCCATGGAAGGACAGTTGTATGGCATTGAAGCTTGTTTGGAGGTTGGTGTCCACAGTGTCCAAAGAAGGGCCAGATGTATACAGAATGGTGTCGTCTGCGTAGAGGTGGATCAGGGAATCACCCGCAGCAAGAGCAACATCATTGATATATACAGAGAAAAGAGTCGGCCCGAGAATCGAACCCTGTGGTACCCCCATAGAGACTGCCAGAGGACCGGACAACATGCCGTTCGATTTGACACACTGAACTCTGAGAAGTATTTGGTGAACTAGGCGAGGCAGTCATTTCAGAAACCAAGGCTACTGAGTCTGCCGATAAGAATACGGTGATTGACAGAGTCAAAAGCCTTGGCCAGGTCGATGAAGACGGCTGCACAGTACTGTCTTTTATCGATGGCGGTTATGATATGGTTTAGTACCTTGAGCGTGGCTGAGATGCACCCATGGCTGAGGTACTAAAGTCCCAGGCTGGCAGGTATTATCCAGGCTAAAAAAACAGCTGGTGCCTGTGCAGAAGGTAAAGGGCGCTAACAATGACTAAATAGCTAGTAGCTAATTAGCTGTTTAGCCTCTGATAGCTTCTGATGGCGGTTCTGGCTATAAGGTCTGTCTCTCTCTCTCTCGCTCTCTCTCTCTCTCTCTCGCTCTCTCGTTCTTTCTCCTCTCTCTCCTCTCCTCCCCCCAGTAGTAGACCATGGTAGATTTGTTCCTAGGTCGTTCACTAGTATGTAACAACAGAGACCGTGTTGAGTACGATACGGAACGGGAGGTCATCCTCCGTCTCCAGAACCGGATCCTGCTCCTGTTCTTCGGTTCAGTAGACAGCCAACGGTGCCAGGAGTTCGTCCCCACACTTAAGGTAAACACACACACACACACACGCGCACACGCATGCGCACACACACACACACACACACACACACACACACACACACACACATTGAATCACTTGTCAATCTATAGTTATCTCTCTCTCTCTCGTTCTCTTCTCTCTCTCTCTCTCTCTCTCTCTCTCTCTCTCTCTCTCTCTCTCTTTCTCTGCTAATTAAGGTATTATAAACATCTCATATCTTGCCTCCCTCCTTTACACCCTTCCACTTTCCTTCTCCCCATCTATCCACTCCACGTAGGACTTCTTCAAGCGTCTAACAGATGAGTTCTACGTGGAACGCTCCGCCCAGTTGGTCCTTCTGTACATCAGCCTGGACCAATCAGAGGAGCAGCTGGAGAACCTCCTCAAAGAGCTGCCCAAGAAATGCCTGTTCCTGACCCACAATGACCCCTATCGCAGGTATGGGTGGAAAGGATGGGGTTGGGTAGGGTGGGGAGGAGTGTCTATAGAGTGTGTGTGTATCTTGCACTGTGTGTGTATAGAGTGATTGTGTATATGTAATGTGTCTGTCCGTCCGTGTATGTATGTGTATATCTTACACTGTGTGTGGGTGTGTATATAACGTGTCTGTGTGTGTGTGTGTGTGTGTATCAGAGAGCTGGAGTCTATGTTTGAGGTGGAGGATGTACCGAGGGTGGTGGTGCTGCGTCCAGACTGTTCTGTTCTATCTCCCAACGCTGTCTCTGAGATAAGCAGCCTCGGAACCAACTGCTTCCACAACTGGCAGGTGTGTGTGTAATGGATCATGTCTGTGTGTGTGTGTGTATCATGTGTGTGTGTGTATGTATCATGTGTGTGTGTATCATGTGTGTGTGTATCATGTGTGTGTGTATCATGTGTGTGTGTGTGTATCATGTGTGTGTGTGTGTGTATCATGTGTGTGTGTGTATGTATCATGTGTGTGTCCGTGTATGTGTACAATGTATTTATATACAGGTAACTGCCAGAATAAAGGAAACACCAACATATAGTGTCCTAATAGGACGAGCCAGAACAGCTGTCTCCGGTGCCACTCAGTTGAGTTGACATCTGATGACTCTACACACACACACACACACACACACACACGTGCGCTCACACACACGTGCATGTGCGCTCACACACACACACACACACACACACGAGCACGTGCGCTCACACACACACACACGCGCGCGTTTGCTCACACACACACGCATTCATGCACGCACACACGTACACACACACACATGCACGCACGTGCTCTCACACACACACACACACACACACACACACACACACACACACACACACACACACACACACACTTCTAAACCACCTGTTCTCCTTTGAGACTTCTCTTTCCAAGTCACTGAGATCTCTTCTTCTAGCCAGGGTAGCCAGAATAATGGGCAACTGGACATGGCTATACATGACCCTAAGCATGATGGGATGTCAGGAACAACAGCTGTGTGGAAGGAAGCACTTTGTATCCCTCATTTACTCAACTGTTTCCTTTATTTTGTGTGTATGTATGTATGTATTTATATATATTATGTGTGTGTGTGTGTGTGTGTATATATAACGTGTGTATAACAACGTGTGTCTGACAGGAATCAGCTGAGCTTATCGACAGGAACTTCATGCTGAACGAGGAGTTTGACGACAAAAAGATGCGGAGCGTCACCGACCCGATACGCCGCCTCAAATACAAGGTGAAGAAGAAGAAGAGGAGGAGGCAGTGGGGGTGGGGGGGTGGCGGAGCCGGAGAGGATGAGGAGGACGAGGAGGATGAGGAGGAGGAAAGAGGAGAGAAAGAAGGATGAGAAGCAGAATGGAGGAGGAGGAGGAGGAGGAAGAGGAGGAGGAGGAGGAGAAGGAGGAAGAGGAGGATGAAGAGGAGGAGCTGGTGGAGGAAGAGGAGGAGGAGGAGGAAGAGGAGGAGGTTGAGGGTGGTCCTGGGGCTGAGATGTGTATAATATTGTGCGTGTGTATATATCTTGTGTATATAAAGGGGAAGAGGAAGAATGAGAAAAGAAGGTGGGACTCCACTCCACTCCTCTTAAGCACAGGCCAATCATGTGAATTATCTCCAAGTACTGGTTGGTTCTGTCAAGACAGACCTCTTGATTGGTTGATTGTCGCTTCTGTTAATGACTGGATTGCTGATGCTGCCAAGACAATTGTTGTGTCACAAGTGGCACCCTTTTCCCTTTATAGTGCACTATTTATGATTAGGGCCCATAGAGCTCTGGTCAAAAGTAGCGCACTATGTAGGAATGTAGTGTGACATTAGGGACTCTGCCAACAATGCTGATGCTAACTAACGATTAGCAATGACTAAATAATATGAACTGATGCTAACAAGCGATTAGCAATCACTGAATAATATAAACTGATGCTAATTCATGCTAACTAGTGATTAGCAATGACTGGATAATATGAACTGATGCTAATTGATGTTAACTAACAATTAGCAATAGGTGACTAAGATGAACTTAATTAATAATTGATGCTAACTATGGATTGGCAATCGTTGAATAATATGAACTGATGCTAACTAGAAATTAGCAATGACTGTATAATATATAATGTTGCTAATAGCAATGGTTGGATAATATTGGCACTAGTTACTATCCATAGTGTTGTGGCGTGACGTTGCCAGAACAGAAGACTGTTTCTGTAGGTCACCTCAATGCTTTACGCTGAGCATTAACAACTTGATTGTTATGTACATTTGCAATGTGTATATAATTTATGTTGATATATTCATATTAAAACATAAATCAACGCTGCATTGTCAGTAAAGGACTTGGTTCTTCGTCATTCATCTGGATGATGATGATGATGACGCTGTTGTTGTTATGATGATGTAATAAACATGGCAGAAGCCTATTAGGTCTCTCTCTCTCTCCTTCACTTTTTCTCTCTCTTTATCTTTCACTTTCTCTCTCTCGCAGTCTCTCGCTGTCTCTCTCTCTCTCTCTCCCCTTCTTTGTCTTTTGCACAAACCCAGCATCTCTCTCTCTCTCCCCTTCTTTGTCTTTTGCACAAACCCCGCATCTCTCTCTCTCTCCCCTTCTTTGTCTTTTGCACAAACCCAGCATCTCTCTCTCTCTCCCCTTCTTTGTCTTTTGCACAAACCCAGCCAGTTGTGCTTTTCCTTTTTTTACAAATGTGTTGCAGACACAGTCACGTAGCTACTTCCTGTTCTCTCAGTAACAGTACGGCAGAGAGAGAGGAAGTACGACTAAAACTCTTGAGAAAAGGTATCCCTCACTTCACCAGAAGGGTAAGAAACTTACTTCAGTAAACAGTTCAGTTTAATAATATGTTCAGATGATATGATAAAAGAGGAAGTCAAATGCACTCAATGATTAAATCACCAGATGAATAGGAGGCCTATAGGGGACAAGGAGGATAAAAAGAGAAGAAGAGAGGAATATGGAGACCTATAGGGGACAAGGAGGATAAAAAGAGAAGAAGAGAGGAATATGGAGGCCTATAGGGGACAAGGAGGATAAAAAAGAGAAGAAGAGAGGAATATGGAGGCCTATAGGGGACAAGGAGGATAAAGTAGAGAAGAAGAGAGGAATATGGAGGCCTATAGGGGACAAGGAGGATAAAAAGAGAAGAAGAGAGGAATATGGAGGCCTATAGGGGACAAGGAGGATAAAGTAGAGAAGAAGAGAGGAATATGGAGGCCTATAGGGGACAAGGAGGATAAAGTAGAGAAGAAGAGGGGAATATGGATGAGTGAGAAAGGAGGTCAAAAAGGAGAAAGAAGAGGTGTAATTTAAAATTCATATTATTCACTAACCCCCAAACTTTTTTTGCTTGTTGACAAATGTATTATTTCCTTATTAATAGCAATATTTTAGCATCTAGATAGCACCTTCATTTCTAAGTGTAGCGATTAGCAATGACTGGCTAATATGAACAAATGCTAACTATCGATTAGCAATGACAAGCTAATATGAACTGAATGAGTGATTAGCAAACGGTTGAATAATATTAACTGGTGGTAATTATACTGAACAAAAAAGTAAACAACCTCTTTGTTCTATGTGGCTGTTAGCAGATGTACAACCTCTTTGTTCTACTTGGCTGTTAGCAGATGTACAACCTCTTTGTTCTACGTGGCTGTTAGCAGATGTACAACCTCTTTGTTCTACGTGGCTGTTAGCAGATGTACAACCTCTTTGTTCTACGTGGCTGTTAGCAGATGTACAACCTCTTTGTTCAACGTGTCAGTTAGCAGATGTACAACCTCTTTGTTCTACGTGGCTGTTAGCAGATGTACAACCTCTTTGTTCTACGTGGCTGTTAGCAGATGTACAACCTCTTTGTTCAACGTGTCAGTTAGCAGATGTACAACATCTTTGTTCTACGTGGCTGTTAGCAGATGTACAACCTCTTTGTTCTTTGGAAGTTAGAAGATGTTTGAGAACCTGGTGGGAACATAGCATGCAAACAAGTGATAACACCAGTTGTGTTACTGAATTCTGCTGATATCTAAGCCCTGCTGCTAAAGCTAGCTTCTGACCCCTCTGCCCCAGACCTACCAGAAGGGTGTCCTCTGACCCCTCTGCCCCAGACCTACCAGAAGGGTGTCCTCTGCCCCAGGCCTACCAGGAGGGTGTCCTCTGACCCCTCAGCCCCAGGCCTACCAGAAGGGTGTCCTCTGACCCCTCAGCCCCAGACCTACCAGAAGGGTGTCCTCTGCCCCAGGCCTACCAGAAGGGTGTCCTCAGCCCAGGCCAACCAGAAGGGTGTCCTCTGACCCCTCATCCCCAGACCTACCAGAAGGGTGTCATCAGCCCCAGGCCTACCAGAAGGGTGTCCTCTGACCCCACAGCCCCAGACCTACCAGAAGGGTGTCCTCTGACCCCTCTGCCCCAGACCTACCAGAAGGGTGTCCTCTGACCCCTCTGCCCCAGACCAACAAGAAGGGTGTCCTCAGCCCCAGGCCTACCAGAAGGGTGTCCTCTGACCCCTCTGCCCAAGGCCTACCAGAAGCTTGTCCTCTGACCCCTCTGACCCAGGCCTACCAGAAGGGTGTCCTCTGATCCCTCTACCCCAGGCCTACCAGAAGGGTGTCCTCTGACCCCTCTGACCCAGGCCTACCAGAAGGGTGTACTCTGACCCCTCTGACCCAGGCCTACCAGAAGGGTGTCCTCTGACCCCTCAGCTCCAGACCTACAAGAAGGGTGTCCTCTGACCCAGGCCTACCAGAAGGGTGTCCTCTGACCCAGGCCTACCAGAAGGGTGTTCTCTGACCCAGGCCTACCAGAAGGGTGTCCTCTGACCCAGGCCTACCAGAAGGGTGCCCTCTGACCCCTCTGACCCAGGCCTACCAGAAGGGTGTCCTCTGACCCAGGCCTACCAGAAGGGTGTCCTCTGACCCAGGCCTACCAGAAGGGTGTCCTCTGACCCAGGCCTACCAGAAGGGTGTCCTCTGACCCAGGCCTACCAGAAGGGTGTCCTCTGACCCAGTCCTACCAGAAGGGTGTCCTCTGACCCAGGCCTACCAGAAGGGTGTCCTCTGACCCAGGCCTACCTACCAGAAGGGTGTCCTCTGACCCCTCTGACCCAGGCCTACCAGAAGGGTGTCCTCTGCCCCAGGCCTACCAGAAGGGTGTCCTCTGACCCCTCTGACCCAGGCCTACCAGAAGCGTGTCCTCTGACCCCTCTACCCCAGGCCTACCAGAAGGGTGTCCTCTGACCCCTCTGACCCAGGCCTACCAGAAGGGTGTACTCTGACCCCTCTGACCCAGGCCTACCAGAAGGGTGTCCTCTGACCCCTCAGCTCCAGACCTACAAGAAGGGTGTCCTCTGACCCAGGCCTACCAGATGGGTGTCCTCTGACCCAGGCCTACCAGAAGGGTGTCCTCTGACCCAGGCCTACCAGAAGGGTGCACTCTGACCCCTCTGACCCAGGCCTACCAGAAGGGTGTCCTCTGACCCAGGCCTACCAGAAGGGTGTCCTCTGACCCAGGCCTACCAGAAGGGTGTCCTCTGCCCCAGGCCTACCAGAAGGGTGTCCTCTGCCCCAGGCCTACCAGAAGGGTGTCCTCTGACCCAGGCCTACCAGAAGGGTGTCCTCTGACCCAGGCCTACCAGATGGGTGCCCTCTGACCCAGGCCTACCAGAAGGGTGTCCTCTGACCCAGTCCTACCAGAAGGGTGTCCTCTGACCCAGGCCTACCAGAAGGGTGTCCTCTGACCCCTCTGACCCAGGCCTACCAGAAGGGTGTCCTCTGACCCCTCTGACCCAGGCCTACCAGAAGGTTGTCCTCTGACCCCTCTGACCCAGGACTACCAGAAGGGTGTCCTCTGACCCAGGCCTACCAGAAGGGTGTCCTCTGACCCCTCTGACCCAGGCCTACCAGAAGGGTGTCCTCTGACCCCTCTGACCCAGGCCTACCAGAAGGGTGTCCTCTGACCCAGGCCTAGCAGAAGGGTGTCCTCTGACCCAAGCCTACCAGAAAGTCCTCTTTGGTCGAGCGCTTCAGCTGCTCCGCTATGTTTTGACTGACTCAGTCCTGAAACAACAACAGATCAACACATCACTTATTGGACTCAAACCACAGCTGGAGGATGTATGCAAAATCCTTTTTAGGTTTGCTACATTGTCAAGGCTTGCAGTGTGCTCCACAACATTACAATCAAAAGTAGCAGAAAACACCTGCGTCAATTCCGTGTAATCTTATGGGCAAACGGTCCAGCGCTTGTTCAGAAACGTAAAAGCGAACCAGAACTGTGATTCTGGTGCAACGGGACTGCTAAAAATGAGCATTTGTAAGATTTAACACGTGAAAACCATTTAGCCGATGCCGTCACGGCAGATAGTGCTGTAACAAGGTTTGGCACAACAGGAGCCCTTGCATGAACAGCATCATTAACTGGTCTAAGATCTTGAACAAACGCAAATCACCCAAGGCTTTCCGGATGGGAAGAATGGGGGTGTTGCAGGGAGAGTCTGGACAAGGCACAATTGCTCCTCTTTCTACCAATGAAGCATGAACAGGGGTAATCCCCCTCATCCTGACTCAGTGGATACTGGGTCCGGCTGGGTCTTTGCTCTTAGGTGTGACAGTCAGCGGTTTCACCCTCCTCTTTCGCCCAATGTCATACTTATCTTTAGCCCACAGAGAGTCTTGGAGACCAGCCAACAAGGGTGACTCAGTCTCAACGGAAACCATCTGTTTAGTTGGTTTTGCATTATCTAAGCCATGCACACATCGTTGAACAGGCGCAGCCCACACAGAGTATGTGTGTCAGGGGTGAATTTAGATCCATCCACTCTAACTGTCGCGACTTCCACCAAAGTCGGTTCCTCTCCTTGTTCGGGCGGTGTTCGGCGGTCGGCATCGCCGGTCCTCTAGCCATCGTCGATCCACATTTCATTTTCCATTTGTTTTGTCTTGTTTTCCTACACACCTGGTTCTCATTTCCCTCATTAAGTGTTATGCATTTAACCCTCTGTTCCCCCCATGTCTTTGTGTGGTATTGTTTGTTGTAAGTGCTTGTGCACATGTTGACTGGTGCACGTTGGGTTTTGTACCCATGTTGTTATTTATTGATGCCGTTGGTTTTGAATTTAAACTGCTCCGGCTATTACCTAGTTCTGCTCTCCTGCGTTTGACTTCACTGCCACCAGTTACGCACCCCTTACACTAACTTCCCAGTCAGTAACCTGCAAGACCGACTTCAACCAGACACCAGTGTCCTTCCAGGCAACATCATCTGTCTTAGCTATTGAACAAATGTGGTACCGTGTCGATTAAGAGATCAAGTAAAGCCTGTACCTTGGTTATCTTTACACTAACAGCACATCATTGGGGCCCACTATACATGTCACTGCGCAGTAAGCTGTTCTTGGATTGCGGTTTCTTTCAGCCAATTTTATTCGTAGTACAAATCTCTCTTCAATTGTGAAAAATGGGCGGTGCAATGTAAGTCAGTCTGGCATAAAACTGCCTGTTTGTTAAAAGTTATTGGTGACGGGGGCAGTATTGAGTAGCTTGGATGAATAAGGTGCCCAGAGTAAACTGCCTGCTACTCTGTCCCAGATACTAATATATGCATATTATTAGTGGTATTGGATAGAAAACACTCTGAAGTTTCTAAAACTGTTTGAATGATGTCTGTGATATAACAGAACTCATATGGCAGGCAAAAACCTGAGAAAAACAGGAAGTGAGAAATCTGAGGCTTGTAGTTTTTTAGCTCAGCCCCTATTTGGAGATACATTGGGATATTGGTTATGTTGCACTTACAACGGCTTCCACTAGATGTCAACCGTCTTTAGAAACTGGTTTGAGGCTTCTACTGTGAAGTGGAACTAAATGAGAGCTGAATGAGTCGGGTGTCTGGCAGAGAGTCAAGTGCTGGTCATGCGCATTTCAGCTACCTGCGTTCCATTGCTTTTCTACAGACATAGGAATTCTCCGGTTGGAGCGTTATTGAAGATTTATGATAAAAACATCCTAAAGATTGATTCTATACTTAGTTTGAAATGTTTCCACGACCTGTAACATAACATTTTTAACTTTTTGTCCGACGTTCGTCTGGACCTGAATGCTCGTTTGGATTTGTGTACTAAACGCCCTAACAAAAGAAGCTATTTGGACATAAATGATGGACATTATCGAACAAATCAAACATTTATGGTGGAACTGGGATTCCTGGGAGTGCAATCTGATGAAGATCATCAAAGGTAAGTGAATATTTATAACGCTATTTCTGACTAATGTTGACTACCCAATATGGCGGATATCTTTTTGGCTCCTTTGTTGTCTGAACGCTGTACTCAGATTATTGCATGGTTTGCTTTTTCCATAAAGTTTTTTTCAAAATCTGACACAGCAGTTGCATTAGGAGAAGTATATCTCTAATTCCATGTGGAACACTTGTATTTTCATTAACATGTATGTTGAGTATTTCTGTAAATTGATGTGGCTCTCTGCAAAACCACTGCATTGTTTTAGAACTACTGAACGTAACGTGCCAATGTAAACTCAGATTTTTGAAATATGAACTTTATCAAACAAAACATACATGTATTATGTAACATGAAGTCCTATGAGTGTCATCTGATGAAGATCATCAAAGGTTAGTGATGAATTTATCTCTATTTGTGCTTTTTGTGACTCCTCTCTTTGGCTGGAAAAATGGCTGTGTTTTTCTGTGACTTGGTGTTGACCTAACATAATCGCTTGTGTTGCTTTCGCCGTAAAGCCATTTTGAAATCGGACACTGTGGCTGGATTAACGAGAATTCTATCTTTAAAATGGTGTAAAATACTTGTGTGCTTGAGGAATTCTTTTTTACAGTTTTGGAATCTTTAGAGTGTTTTCTATCCCAATCTGACAATTATATGCATGTTCTAGTTTCTGTGGCTGAGAAATAGGCACTTTCAAATGGGTACATTTTTTTTGCCAAAAACGAAAATCCTGCCCCCTACACGCAAAAGGTTAACACTCAAAGACAGATTCAATGGCTGTAGCACAGCGTATTCGACATACATATTTGAGAAATTCAGAATAATAAGCAAATGCTTTTACCTAATAATAGACTACTACTGATAATATAACAACTTCAAATACTGAGCTGTTAACATTAAGTAGCCTAGGTTAACTTAGCTGGCCTTCAATTGAGGGAATTCAACAGAGTTCTCTGGGACATTTTTACAACTCATTCAAACTCTAAAATTAAATACATGGGAAAATGTTACCAAACATGATAATAATAGGCCTGCATCACGGTAGGCAGCTAATTGTTCAATTACACTTTCCATCCTTACCTTGGAAGGTCACTGGATCTGTGCTGATTGCCTGTGAGTGTGACAATGTTAGCTAGCCAATGGGAGCCTAGTAGAACGCCCCTCTGAATAATGGGGTGTGGTTTTGGCTTAACTGCGTTGGGGAAAAGTAAGAAGCGTCCTTGACAGAAACCAAAACAACAGGATGTACAAAGAGGCGTTTCCTTTTTTCACAAATGTGTTGCTGACACATTCACGTAGCTACTTCCTGTTGTCTCAGTAACAGCATGGCAGAGATGAAACCACAACTCTGAGAAAAACTAACCTTACTAATAACTTCACCAGAAGGGTAAGAAACTTACTTCAGTAAACATTTCAGTTTAATAATATGTTCAGATGATATGATAAAAGAGGAAGTCAAATGCACTCAATGATTAAATCACCAGATGAATATGGAGGCCTATAGGGGACAAGGAGGATAAAGTAGAGAAGAAGAGAGGAATATGGAGGCCTATAGGGGACAAGGAGAATAAAAAGAGAAGAAGAGAGGAATATGGAGGCCTATAGGGGACAAGGAGGATAAAAAGAGAAGAAGAGAGGAATATGGAGGCCTATAGGGGACAAGGAGGATAAAAAGAGAAGAAGAGAGGAATATGGAGGCCTATAGGGGACAAGGAGGATAAAGTAGAGAAGAAGAGAGGAATATGGAGGCCTATAGGGGACAAGGAGGATAAAGTAGAGAAGAAGAGAGGAATATGGAGGCCTATAGGGGACAAGGAGGATAAAAAGAGAAGAAGAGAGGAATATGGATGAGTGAGAAAGGAGGTAAAAGAGGAGAGAAAGAAGAGGTTTAATTTAAAATTCATCCTATTCACTAACCTATTCATAGCCATTTTTGTCAGAATATCTTGCTTTGTCCTTCTTCAAGTGTGTTGCATTGTTATTACTAATACATAATATAGAAAAACAATCAAATATATATATTTTTTAAACACAGATATGTGCTCTTTTGCACCACAAAAATGGTGCCCATAGTCACTTTCTGTTTCTGCAGCAGTAAAATCAGCAGTAAAGTCATGTCATTGCATGAAGTCACTTCACAGCAAAATTGTAAACGTTATGAACAGTTTTGCACCTGGAAAATGTCACCCGTAATTGCTAGGATTCAGTCTTTGGTAGTACTGGGTGAAGAGTTACATTCATCTGTCAGGAGCCATTGGGAAGTCCCTCCCCTCTGACCTTCTCCTCCAATGGGTTTTGAGAAGGACACGAGGAGAGGACACAAGGGAATAACCAATTGAGATTCTCCCATGTAGTCAGGTTGTGTCACTGGACACAAAGTCGGATATGGAGGGAGATCGCCCTCCAGTGGTAGAATGACTGTTGCTCACCTCTCCAGACAGCATCCTCCAATCAGGATGTGTGGTGATATGTTTGTGATTGGGTAGTGGGATTCCGGGACAGTATATCTGTCGTAGTGCGTCTGTGAGTGTGCTTCTGTCATCTGACCTGTAGAGGGCGCTCTATCTCTGATTTCATTATGAACAGGTGTGAAAGTAGATGGAATTTCTTCCCTGTACAGGACTTTCTGTATTACTTGGTTGGTTTCAGCAGAGATGCCCATGAATTCCAGTTCAACAAACTTTAATAATGTTCTGCCTTAACTGTCCATTACTGTACGTTACTGTACATATGCAATCACCATATCACATATCACAATAAAAAGTAATAGGACAAACATTAACTAAATCATTTGGTAAAAATTCTAAGCATTTGCAATCACCATATCAACAACGTATAATACTAATAGGAAAGGAAAACACTTATGATAGTTTATTCTCCATCTGTGGTAGAGGGTGATGGCACTTAACTGTCCACTACTGTACGTTACTGTACACATGCACCACAGGTGTCAATAAAAGGCGGGGCCGGCGTTATGGGCTTGCCTTAGGGGGTCTGGGCCGCCCTACCGTACCTCCTTGCCTTAGGGGGTCTGGGCCGCCCTACCGTACCTCCTTGCCTTAGGGGGCCTGGGTCGCCCTACCGTACCTCCTTGCCTTAGGGGGTCTGGGCCGCCCTACCGTACCTCCTTGCCTTAGGGGGCCTGGGTCGCCCTACCGTACCTCCTTGCCTTAGGGGGTCTGGGCCGCCCTACCGTACCTCCTTGCCTTAGGGGGTCTGGGCCGCCCTACCGTACCTCCTTGCCTTAGGGGGTCTGGGCCGCCCTACCGTACCTCCTTGCCTTAGGGGGTCTGGGCCGCCCTACCGTACCTCCTTGCCTTAGGGGGTCTGGGCCGCCCTACCGTACCTCCTTGCCTTAGGGGGTCTGGGCCGCCCTACCGTACCTCCTTGCCTTAGGGGGTCTGGGCCGCCCTACCGTACCTCCTTGCCTTAGGGGGTCTGGGCCGCCCTACCGTACCTCCTTGCCTTAGGGGGTCTGGGCCGCCCTACCGTACCTCCTTGCCTTAGGGGGTCTGGGCCGCCCTACCGTATCATTCATTTAAATGTATCATTTATTTGACCAAGACGCGCCTGTCCAAAATGTATCATTTATTTGACCAAGACGCGCCTGTCCAAAATGTATCATTTATTTGACCAAGACGCGCCTGTCCAAAATGTATCATTTATTTGACCAAGACGCGCACCAACAGAAAATGTATCTTAGATAAAGCGTCCAAGCGAGCGAAACAACGCTCCTCTGTCACAGAACGTGTAGACCATCTATCTGAAAAGACCTACTCTTTTTGTCCAGACAGCATCAGATACATATGCTACACATACTGTAGTAAGACAGAGAGATAGTTTTGGCCACTGTTCAGGTGCTGAAATTTTTTGGGGGGGACCAGTGACGGCCCACCCATTAGGGCGCCCCACTTGTGATTGGTCAATAAAAAAAAGCACAAAGTAAATGTACCGTTCTAGTTCTTAAATGTGCATTCAGTCAGAACTTCTCCCTCCCAATGACTCTCTCCTGCCAGACGGCTGACTCCCACACATCAGACTACATCTGCTCTATTAGGTACAGACGGCTGACTACCACACATCAGACTACATCTGCTCTATTAGGTACAGACGGCTGACTCCCACACATCAGACTACATCTGCTCTATTAGGTACAGACGGCTGACTACCACACATCAGACTACATCTGCTCTATTAGGTACAGACGGCTGACTTCCACACATCAGACTACATCTGCTCTATTAGGTACAGACGGCTGACTTCCACACATCAGACTACATCTGCTCTATTAGGTACAGACGGCTCACTTCCACACATCAGACTACATCTGCTCTAATAGGTACAGACGGGTGACTTCCACACATCAGACTACATCTGCTCTATTAGGTACAGACGGCTCACTTCCACACATCAGACTACATCTGCTCTATTAGGTACAGACGGCTGACTTCCACATCAGACTACATCTGCTTTATTAGGTACAGACGGCTGACTTCCACACATCAGACTACATCTGCTCTAATAGATACAGACATCCTGACTTCCACATCAGACTACATCTGCTCTAATAGGTACAGACGGCTGACTTCCACATCAGACTACATCTGCTCTAATAGGTACAGACGGCTGACTTCCACATCAGACTACATCTGCTTTATTAGGTACAGACGGCTGACTTCCACACATCAGACTACATCTGCTCTAATGGGTACAGACGTCCTGACTTCCACATTAGACTACATCTGCTCTAATAGATACAGACGGCTGACTTCCACATCAGACTACATCTGCTCTAATAGATACAGACGGCTGACTTCCACACCTCAGACTACATCTGCTCTATTAGATACAGATGGCGCTAAAGCGAAAAGATAATTGTAATTATCTTATCAGTGGTCTCATGGGGACATCCCTATGCGGTTTGCTTTCTGTCCTGCAGCTGTGTCTGATGTGTCTGAGTGGTATAATTCCTCATGAAATGCAATACTTGTTGTACAGACGTGGAAAATACTTGTTGTACAACAGCTGTTGTATGTATGGGGCACAAAGGAAGGGATAGTCATTCAAAAATCACGTCAATCCCAATTATTTCAAACAGACTGAATCCATGTAACTTATTATGTAATTTGCCAAATTTGACTTCTGAACTAATTTGGGGTGAATGACTATATTTTAGTTTAAAAAATGCATAGAATTTTTGTTTCACTCTGACATTATGGAGTATTCTGTGTAGATCAATGTATTTTTAGCGCAACAAAATGCAACTAAATGTGGAAGGGTCTATATACTTTCTAGAGGCACTCTATCTTCTCTAGGAAACTGCCATTTAAAAAAAAAAACTTGCCGTCATATTTCTGTCATGCTAATTTGTTGACAACTCCACCCACCCACCCCCCTCCCTGTGCCCAGGGTATTCAGCCAATCAGTAGCCATCACCGTTTCTGGACCAACATGAGAAGGTAATGTACTCACATCTGAGACATTGCAGCTAAACCATATAAATACACCTCCTATTTCTGCACACACATAGATGTGTTATGGACCTAATCATAGAATTACAGAATCCCCATTACATTAAAAGGATCTCTGTGGGTCCAATAGTAAATATTTGTCATTTCACTTTTTTTTTTAAATGCATTAGCTTTTAAATGTAGCTTAATTAAACACAACCCGACATTGTTTTCATCTGATTACTTCAAAAGGCTCCTCCTCAACACACGTTCGTAATAATTCCAGTTTCCAAAATGTGCACTGTGCCGTTTGATGAATAGAAAGAGACATCCTGTTACAAAACACCAGAAGGTGTAGCAACAAACAGCGATGATCAAACAATAGGCTTGTAGCCTGTATTGATGATGATCAAATAGGCTTGTAGCCTGTATTGATGATGATCAAATAGGCTTGTAGCCTGTATTGATGATGATCAAATAGGCTTGTAGCCTGTATTGATGATGATCAAATAGGCTTGTAGCCTGTATTGATGATGATCAAATAGGCTTGTAGCCTGTATTGATGATGATCAAATAGGCTTGCTGCCATTGAGTTTCTCGGTCTCTACAATGCATTTTTGCCTTGGCAAAATTGCAGCATTCTCATCCAACCACAATGCATTTTGGAGTAAATTCTACCCGTTTTCAAGTCCACGTGGACTGAGGACAGCAAGGAGTCATCACCTAGCCACAGAAACCCATACAGCCATTTTCCAAACAAGGAGAGGTGTCACAAAAGTCCGAAATAGCATTAAAATGAATCACTTACCTTTGACGATCTTCTTCTGGAGGCACTCCCAGGTCTCCATGTTGTTTTGTTCGATAACGTCCCTCTTTATGACCAAAAACCTCCTTTTTGTTTGCGCGTTTTGTCCAGTAATCCGAATGCAGAAGGCGTGTGCACTAATTCCAGACTAAAAGTTTTAAAAAGTACAATAAAATTTAGTATAAACACTCCGATTGTTTTTGTCATAAATAATCAATAATATTTCAACCGGACAAAAGCTTTGTCAATAGGAGGTACAGTAAAGAGAGTCGAAAACAGCAGGTCCAGGACAAGGTAGCACGTCCAGTGAACAGGTCAGGGTTCCATAGCAGCATGCAGAACAGTTGAAACTGGAGCAGCAGCATGACCACGTGGACTCGGGACAGCAAGGAGTCATCAGGTCAGGTAGTCCTGAGGCATGGTCCTAGGGCTCAGGTCCTCCTGGAGGGGAGGGAGAGGGAGAGAGAAAGAATTAGAGGGAGCATACTTAAATTCACACAAGACACAGGATAAGACAGGAGAAACACTCCAGATATAACAGACTGACCCTAGCACCCCGACACATAAACTACTTCAGCATAAATACTGGAGGCTGAGACAGGAGGGGTCGGGAGACACTGACGATACCCCCGGACAGGGCCAACCAGGCAGGATATAACCCCACCCACTTTGCGTATGCACAGCCCCCACACCACTAGAGGGATATCTTCAAACCACCAACTTACTACCCTGAGACAAAGCTGAGTATAGCCCACAAAGATGTCCCCCACGGCACAAACCTGAGGGGGGCGCCAACCCGGACAAGAAGATCATGTCAGTGACTCAACCCACTCAAATGACGCACCCCTCCAAGGGACAGCATGAAAGAGCACCAGTAAGCCAGTGACTCAGCCCCCGTAACAGGGTTAGAGGCAGAGAATCACAGTAGAGAGAGATAGAGACAGCAAGGGCGGTTCATCGCTCCAGAGCCTTTCCGTTCACCTTCACACTCCTGGGCCAGACTACAATCAATCATAGGTCCTTCTGAAGAGATGAGTCTTCAGTAAAGACTTAAAGGTTGAGACCGAATCTGCGTATCTCACATGGATAGGCAGAGCATTCTATAAAAATGCAGCTCCATTGGAGAAAGCCCTGCCTCCAGCTGTTTGCTTAGAAATTCTAGGGACAGTAAGGAGGCCTGTGTCTTGTGACCGTAGCGTAGTGCAGGTACCATAGCATACGGCTTCACTACAGTACAAATGTATTTCGTACAATATGTTATTATTCCCCCAATGCCCGTATTCTGATATCTTCCCCTTGCTTGTTGTAAACGTATAAACTTGTAGACAAATACATAAAAAAGAGACAAATAATAAACACATTAAGTTATAAAACAGTTCTCGACAATAGAGAGCGAGGGAGAGAAGAAAAGAGAAAAGAGAGAAAGAGAGAGTGAGAGAAGAGAGTGAGATCAGGTGTGTGTATGTATAAGTCTGTATGTGTAAGCGAGCATGTAATTGAGTATGTGTGTGTTCATATCCACTTCATAGTATTCAGATATTTTTACAGTTCCCATACTTTCTTTTTTTCGTCACCTGAAGTCCCTATAGAATATAGTACAGCCATAGTGTAATGGAGCTGTCTCGGAATAGCTGTCCATCTATAAAGAGTTTGTCCACAGTGAGAAAGCCACGCTTACCCTTCTCCCTTTGTTGCCATTGTAGCGGATACAGTCTCTTACAACGTTCATTTATCTACCTTGGAAATTGGTCATTGAGACCGAATTTGGTCCCTTTAAGCTCCCTTCCCCCGCTGATCGCACCATCTGGATTATTGGATGCGTCCAATTAGATTTTCATGCTACAAGTAGCGACTCCATCACCCTGTTTTCCCTGAGTAGACCATCCATGTTGGAATCGTGGATTTTTACCTAGGCTGTGAGTGCCTTGTTTTCTCCTTGGAGCGTGAGAATTCCACTCTGGCTAAACTCCCCCCTCAGCCCTGCTACCTTCTCACACAACTTTTCCAGTGTTTCATGGATTCTAGCCAGAGCACTAGCCTCTACTAGCATCTACTTCAAAGGTAAGTAAATTGTCCGTGTCTGTAGATTAATCTGTTTTTCTTTTTTTCAGATTAAAGTTCTTTAGTACGGTAGTCGGATTTTTCCATGATTGAGTATGTTGTTCCTCCATAGCGTCAAGCTGTTGGTACTCGTCGATTTCCCTCAGGATCTCCTTAGTATCCAGTTTGGCTCTTAACTGCAACCAGATGTTTTACGAAAAGATAACACTGAGTCTTTCCCACGACGACGAACGGTGTCTGTAGTACAGCCAGCTAGCACTCGCTGAATCCATTGCTTTTAGGTTAGCTTTGCGACAGTATCAAAAATACATTTTGGATTGTTCTTATTCTCTTCAATTAAGTTGGAAAAATAGGATGATCGAGCAGCAGTAAGAGCTCTTCGATATTGCACGGTACTGTCTTTCTAAGCTAGTCAGAAGACTTCCTGTTTGGTTGAGCGCCATTTCCGTTCCAATATTCTGGAAGCTTCAGGGCTCAGGTATTTTCTGTATACCAGAGAGATAGTTTCTTATGACAAATGTTTTTTTGTTTTTAGGGTGCGACTGCATCTAGGGTATTACACAAGGTTAAATGTAGTTCCTCAGATAGGTGGTTAACCGATTTTTGTACTCTGATGTCCTTGGGTAGGTGGAGGGAATCTAGAAGGGCATCTAGGAATCTTTGTGTTGTCTGAGAATTTATAGCACAACTTTTAATGTTCCTTGGTTGGGGTCTAAACAGATTATTTGTTGCAAATGTAATAAACTGGTGGTCCGATAGTCTAGGATTATGAGGAAAAACATTAAGATCCACAGTATTTATTCCACGGGACAAAACTAGGTAGAGTATGACTGTGTCAGTGAGTAGGTCCGGAGACATGTTGGACAAAACCCACTGAGTCGACGATGGCTCCGAAATACTTTTGGTGTGGGTATGTGGAATTTTCTATGTGAATATTAAAGTCACCAAAAATGTGAATATTATCTGCCAGGACTACAAGGTCTGATGGGAACTCAGTGAGGAACACGGTATACGGCCCAGGAGGCCTGTAAACAGTAGCTATAAAAAGTGATTGAGTAGGCTGCATAGATTTCATGACTAGAAGCTCAAAAGATGAAAACGCAGTAATTTGTTTTTGTAAATTGAAATTTGCTATCGTAAATGTTAGCGACACCTCTGCCTTTGCGGGATGCGCGGGGGATATGGTCACTAGTGTAACCAAGAGGAGAGGCCTCATTTAACACAGTAAATTCATCAGGCTTAAGCCATGTTTCAGTCAGGCCAATGAAGATTATGATCAGTGATTAGTTCATTGACTATAACTGCCTTGGAAGTGAGGGATCTAATATTAAGTAGCCCTATTTTGAGATGTGAGATATCACAATCTCTTTCAATAATGACAGGAATGGAGGAGGTCTTTATTCTAGTGAGATTGCTAAGGCGAATACTGCCATGTTTAGTTTTGCCCAACCTAGGTCGAGGCACAGACACGGTCTCAATGGTGATAGCTGAGCTGACTACATTGACTGTGCTAGTGGCGTACTCCACTAAGCTGGCAGGCTTGCTAACAGCCTGCTGCCTGGCCTGCACCCTATCTTATTGTGGAGTTAGAGCCCTGTCTATGTTCGTAGATAAGATGAGACCAGCCCTCCAGCTAGGATGGAGTCCGTCACTCCTCAGCAGGCCAGGCTTGGTCCTGTTTGTGAGTGAGTCCCAGAAAGAGGGACAATTATCTACAAATTCTATCTTTTGGGAGGTGCAGAAAACAGTTTTCAACCAGCGATTGAGTTGTGAGACTCTGCTGTAAAGCTCATCACTCCCCCTAACTGGGAGGGGACCATAGACAATTATTCGATGCGACACCTCTTTCTAGCTGATTTACACGCTGAAGCTATGTTGTACTTGGTGCCGTCTGACTGTTTCATCCTAACATCGTTGGTGCCGACGTAGATAACAATGTCTCTATACTCTCTACACTCACCAGTTTTAGCTTTAGCCAGCACCATCTTCAGATTAGCCTTAACGTCGGTAGCCCTGCCCCCCGGTAAACAGTGTATGATCGCTGGATGATTCGTTTTAAGTCTAATACTGCGGGTAATGGAGTCACCAATGACTAGGGTTTTCAATTTGTCAGAGGTAAGGGTGGGAGGCTTTGGCAGCTCAGATACAGTAACGGATGGAGGAGAGACCAGAGAAGGCTCGGCCCTCTGACTCCGACTCGTTGCTTAATGGGGAGAACCAGTTGAAAGTTTCTGTCGGCTGAATGAGCGACACCGGTTGAGCGTTCCTACAGCATTTCCTTCCAGAAACCGTGAGAAAATTGTCCAGCTGCGGGGATCGTGCGAGGGGGTTTATACTACTATCTGTACTTACTGGTGGCACAGACGCTGTTTCATCCTTTCCTATTCTTAAACTGCCTAACAATGGCGTCTGAAGCTGGCCTTGCAGCACGGCTATCCTCACCATAAGACAATCGTTGTACTGTATATAATGAGTACAGCAACTGCAATTAGAAGGCATAATGTTAATGCTACTACTTAGTTTCGGCTGTTGGAGGTCCTGTAGAACCATGTCCAGATAAAGTGTCCGGGGAGAAAAAGTTGAGGGGAAGAAAAAAAAGGATATCAAAAACAATTTTAAAAAATAAAAAGGAAAAACTGCAAAGTTGGCAGGTAGTAAAGTAACGTTAGCAACAAACCGCAAGCAGCACGTAAACAAGTCCACAAGTTGTGACCGGAAATGACAACACAAGTTCTTCAAGTGTGATGCATTGTTTTGGACACATAGGGCGCCATTTTGTGAAAGCGAATCTGGGAGTTTTCTATATGAAAATGGCGCCCATAGTCACTTCCTGTTTCTGTGACAGTAAGAAGGAAAGTCGAAGTCATGACATTGCATTACCAGTCTCTTCACAGCAACAAGTTTATTTGGGGATTTTCATTTCCTGTCAATGCTAAACTCATAAATACAAGTCAAATGACACGTTTGTATCCTTCATGAATTGTATTTTGCTATTGTAAAAACATCTGCAATTGTATTTAGTCGTTTTTCTACATATTATATAATACAAATCAATATACTGGGATGTATTTTCTGTGTTCACTCACAGATCTCATAGAGACAAAGAGATGGGGAGCAACTGCTCCAAAAGGAGGAGAGAAGAGGGAGACACTGAAGGAAGGAGAGAAGAGGGAGACACTGAAGGGAGGCGAGAGGAGGGGGACACTGAAGGAAGGCGAGAGGAAGGGGACACTGAAGGGAGGCGAGAGGAGGGGGACACTGAAGGGAGGCAAGAAGAGGGGGACACTGAAGGAAGGCGAGAGGAGGGGGACACTGACGGGAGGCGAGAGGAGGGGGACACTGAAGGGAGGCGAGAGGAGGGAGACACTGAAGGAAGGAGAGAAGAGGGGGACACTGAAGGAAGGCGAGAGGAGGGGGACACTGACGGGAGGCGAGAAGAGGGGGACAGTAAATGGAGGACAGAAGAGGAGGACAGTAAAGGGAGGAGAGAAGAGGGAGACACTGAAGGGAGGAGAGAAGAGGAGGACACTGAAGGGAGGAGAGAAGACCGTGACAATGTCAACAGTGAAGCAACGTCCTTTGACCAAATGTGAGACAGAGTTTCCTGAAATGCTTCAAGTTAGTGTGGTCTCCATGTTGTAGTACCATGTTGATGACACAGGGGGTGCTGTTATCAGTGCAAAGGGAGGTCTCCATGTTGTAGTACCAGATTGAGGCCAAAGGGGGTGCTGTTACCGGTGCCCAGATACTATACATGTAATATGTATCCATGTTTGTTATTCTTCCAGACCCCCCAACTCTCTTGATTCGCTTGAGACAGAGAAGAGACGTGAAGAAAGAGGTAAGTAAAACTGTTAATCTTGAGGTGAAATACCAGAAGTGGTCTCCTTATGTAGTAATGTATCTGAGGTGAAACACCAGAAATGGTCTCCTTGTGTAGTAATGTATCTGAGGTGAAATACCAGAAATGGTCTCATTATGAAGTAATGTATCTGAGGTGAAACATTAGAAATGGTCTCCTTGTGAAGTAATGTATCTGAGGTGAAATACCAGAAATGGTCTCCTTGTGTAGTAATGTATCTGAGGTGAAATACCAGAAATGGTCTCCTTGTGAAGTAATGTATCTGAGGTGAAACATTAGAAATGGTCTCCTTGTGAAGTAATGTATCTGAGGTGAAATACCAGAAATGGTCTCCTTATGTAGTAATGTATCTGAGGTGAAACACCAGAAATGGTCTCCTTGTGAAGTAATGGTTATTTTAATGAATATAGCATTGTCCTTCTACTATTTCTATATGTTCTATTTGAAATGAGTCTCGTATGTAAAATAAATACTGTACAGTTACCTATATATTTATCATGTTTTGATGTGTTTCTGACCTGGATTTGTTTGTAACACATGCATGTTTTTGTACGGTGTGTGTGTGTGTGTGTGTGTGTGTGTGTGTGTGTGTGTGTGTGTGTGCATAACATACCTGTCCTTCTCTACTCCAGATGCTACATTTGTGGATGATAACAGGGCGGTCCTCATTCAGAGGGTTACCACGGTGATACCCATAGCAGATAAACTTCTCCAGTGGCATATGATCCACTTTGAGGCGTACCTTAAGATCCTTGCTGCCCGGACCAGACCAGATCAGATGAGGGAGCTGTACAACGTCTTAAACACAGAAAAAGTCAAATCAGCCTTCTATAGGCTCCTTCAGAAGCAAGAGCCTTATTTGGTCCAGGTGCCAGGTAGGTTGGTTGTCTCTCTCTCTCTCTCTCTGTTTCTCTCTCATCAGTGTCCTCTAAACCACATATGATACCACTGACTGAAGTCTGTTGGAATTACAGTAGAATATATTCTTCTTTCCTTCCAGGTGGGCCTGTCTGTATGGAGGTGGATTGCTATGGACAGACTGAGAGCATTGGGCAGAGCAGCGGTATGTCTGATAAGGCTAACCTCACACACTGTATACTGTACACACACACACACACACACAAACTTTAAAGTTGTATTAGTCGTATGTAAAGGATACACATGGTATACGACAACAATAAGAAATAAGAAAAGATAACAACATAAAGTGAACGGCTCAGTGGAATAGAACTAAGCAACAAGGCCCGAGGGGGTGTGGTATATCTAAGCAACAAGGCCCGAGGGGGTGTGGTATATCTAAGCAACAAGGCCCGAGGGGGTGTGGTATATCTAAGCAACAAGGCCCGAGGGGGTGTGGTATATCTAAGCAACAAGGCCCGAGGGGGTGTGGTTTATCTAAGCAACAAGGCCCGAGGGGGTGTGGTATATCTAAGCAACAAGGCCCGAGGGGGTGTGGTATATCTAAGCAACAAGGCCCGAGGGGGTGTGGTATATCTAAGCAACAAGGCCCGAGGGGGTGTGGTATATCTAAGCAACAAGGCCCGAGGGGGTGTGGTATATCTAAGCAACAAGGCCCGAGGGGGTGTGGTATATCTAAGCAACAAGGCCCGAGGGGGTGTGGTATATCTAAGCAACAAGGCCCGAGAGGGTGTGGTATATCTAAGCAACAAGGCCCGAGGGGGTGTGGTATATCTAAGCAACAAGGCCCGAGGGGGTGTGGTATATCTAAGCAACAAGGCCCGAGGGGGGTGTGGTATATCTAAGCAACAAGGCCCGAGGGGGTGTGGTATATCTAAGCAACAAGGCCCGAGGGGGTGTGGTATATCTAAGCAACAAGGCCCGAGGGGGTGTGGTATATCTAAGCAACAAGGCCCGAGAGGGTGTGGTATATCTAAGCAACAAGGCCCGAGGGGGTGTGGTATATCTAAGCAACAAGGCCCGAGGGGGTGTGGTATATCTAAGCAACAAGGCCCAAGGGGGTGTGGTTTATCTAAGCAACAAGGCCCGAGGGGGTGTGGTATATCTAAGCAACAAGGCCCGAGGGGGGGTGGTATATGGCCAATATACCGTGTCTAAGGGCTGCTCTTAGGCACAAAGCAACGTGGAATGCCTGGATACAGCCCTTAGCAGTGATATATTGTCCATATACCACAGACCCCCAATGTGCCTTATTGCTATTATAAGCTGGTTACCAACATTAATAGAATGTCTGTGGTATATCTAAGCAATAAGGCACGAGGGGGTGTGGTATATGACCAGCCCTTAGCAGTGATATAGTGTCCATATACCAAAAACCCTGAGGTGCCTTATTGTAAACTGGTTACCAACGTAATTAGAGCAGTAAATATACAATGTTTTCTTATACCAGTGGTATGCGGTCTAATGTACCACGGTTGTCATCCAATCAGAATTAAGGGCTCGAACCACCCATTTTATGTCTGATATACCACAGCTTTTAACCAATCAGCATCCAGAACCCAAACCACCCAGTTTATAATAAACATTTAATAACAACGATAATATTATAATACATGAAGGCACAATTTATAGTACAATATGTACGTGTGTTTTGTCAATTGTGCACAGTATTTAGCAATAATAATTAACCAGTTGTGATGTGTGAGTGTGAGTGTGAGTGTGAGTGTGAGTGTGTAGTGTGAGTGTGAGTGTGAGTGTGAGTGTGAGTGTGAGTGTGAGTGTGTGTGTGTGTGTGTGTGTGTGTGTGTGTGTGTGTGTGTGTGTGTGTGTGTGTGTGTGTGTGTGTGTGTGTGTGTGTGTGTGTGTGTGAGTGTGAGTGTGAGTGTGTGTGTGTGTGTGTGTGTGTGTGTGTGTGTGTGTGTGTGTGTGTGTGTGTGTGTGTGTGTGTGTGGATAAGTGTATGTCTGTGTGCGTGTGGATGAGTCAGTGCATGTGTGCTGTGGAAAGTCAGTGCAGGTGGTCAGTCCAGTTCAAGTGTTCAGCAGTCTTGCAGATAGAAACAGTTTCTGAGCCTGTTGGTATCAATCTGCATCCTTGGTGACGCTTCTGGACTTTTCTCAGACTCACTTTCTCTTGTAACTTGTTACTTATTGACGTTTTAAAGTGTGTTGTTCTTTCCAGTGGATGACGACACAAAGAGAATTAAGGACGAACTTAAAGACAGTCTGGAGAAGAAGTTTGGATTTGTGTTTGAAGGCACCGCAGTGGAACAAACTCCCCTCAACAGCATCTACACACAGCTCTACATCACACAAGGACAGAGTGAAGGAGTTAATAAAGAACATGAGATCCGGCAGATTGAATATACACGCAGGGCAAAAACATCTACAGACACTCCAATCAACTGCAATGACATCTTCAAACCCTTATCTGGAGAAGACAGAGAAAAGGAGAGACCCATCAGAACTGTGCTGATGAAGGGCATCGCTGGCATTGGAAAAACAGTCTCTGTGCAGAAGTTCATCCTCGACTGGGCTAAAAGAAAAGCTAATCAGGATGTTGATTTCATCTTTGTGCTTCCACTCCGAGAGCTGAATCTGATTCAAGATGACCAGTACAGTCTTCATGGACTTTTGCGTTACTTCCACCCTGAACTTACAGAGATAGAAGAGGCAAAGATATATGATACCTGCAAAGTCATGTTCATCTTTGATGGTCTGGATGAAAGCAGACTGCCATTAGGTTTTCATCAGAACAAGAAGTTGACTGATCTAACTGAGACATCATCAGTTGACAGGTTGATGACAAACCTCATTGAGGGGAATCTACTCCCTGAAGCTCTCCTCTGGATAACCTCCCGACCAGCAGCAGCCAATCAGGTCCCCTGTAAGTACATTGACAAGGTGACAGAAGTACGAGGGTTCAACGACAAACAGAAAGAAGAATACTTTAAGAAGAATGTTGAGGATGAGAACCGGGCCAGGAGAATCATCTCCCACATTAATACATCAAGGAGCCTCCACATCATGTGCCACATACCAGTCTTCTGTTGGATTACTGCCAGGGTTCTTGAGCAAATGTTGAGTGAAGATAAGAGTGGAGAGATCACAACTCTGACTGAGATGTACAATCACTTCCTGCTCATTCAGACAAACCTGAAAAGCAATAAGTATGATGGGGAAAGGGAGACGGATCTGGACATCATCATAGAAAGAAACAAAGAAATAATTCTCAAACTGGCACAACTTGCATTTGAACAGCTGGTGAAGGGCAATCTCATATTCTCTAAGAAAGACCTGGAGGAGTGTGGCATTGATGTCAGTGAAGCCTCAGTGTACTCTGGGTTTTGCACAGAAATCCTGAAAGAAGAGTATGGGCTGTATCGGAAGAAAGTGTACTGCTTTGTCCACCTGAGCTTCCAGGAGTTCCTTGCTGCTCTGTACGTGTTCCACTGCTGTGCGAGCAAGAACATCAAGGCCCTGGAGTCGTTCATTGGGGATGTGTCATCAGAGCTGTCCTTGCATGTGCTGCTGAAGATGATGGTAGATAAAGCCTTGGAGAGTGAGAATGGACACCTGGACCTGTTCCTCCGCTTCCTCGTTGGCATCTCAACAGAATCCAACCAGAGACTGTTACATGACCTACTGCCACAAACAGAGATCAGCTCAGAGACTGTCAAGGAAATGAAGAAATACCTCAGGGAGCCGAACGTAGAGCAAGTCTCGCCTGATAGGTACATCAATCTACTCATCTGCTTGACTGAGATGAAAGATGATTCAGTGCATGAGGACATTGACAGGTTCCTGAAGTCAGGAAATCAAACAGGAAAGGAACTTGCAGGAGCACACTTCTCATCCCTGGCCAACGCACTGCTGATGTCAAAGGGTGTGCTGGATGAGATTGACCTGAGGACATACAACTTGTCCCCTGGGTGTACGAGACTGGTCCCAGCTGTAAGGAAATGGAGAAAGGCCATGTAAGTAATATCATCAAGTCAAAAATCACCAATATCTATCAATAATTATATCAGACCGATTGCAACCAATGAGGGCCACTAAATTAACGCCAGCTGATGTCTCGTTAAACCATCAACGCGTACTAAAATCAACCGCACGCTGATCTCAATTGCCGCCAATTGTTAGTGTAATCTTTCACCTTTACGACTACGACAAAAATAATAATCTTCATGTAAAATATCATCACACGAGAAGTGTTTGAAAAAGTCCAGAGAATGTCGATATACACCTTCCTCGGCGCTCACCAAAAAAAAAATGAAAAACCATTGTCCAGCACTGGGCATGAACTCATGACCCTCGGAGTTGTAGCGCGCTGCTTAGGTCACCGTGCTACTGGAGTACACAGCGCTCTAGCAAGCTGTGCGAGTAATTGGCGATACCTCATTGTAATAGTGTTTTTTTATTATGTTGTTTTAAGCCTTCACCAAACCATATCCCTAATCTTGAAGTCCAGGAATGAAAGCCTAAACTTAACCCTTTGAGTTGTTTCTGTTTCAGCCATCTAACCAAGCAGGCTAACCACATATCCCAGAGAAGTTAACTTCACTAGGGTAGGGAGCAGCATTCTGAATTTTGGATGAAATGTGTGCCCAAATTAAACTGCTTGCTACTCAGGCCCAGCAGATAGGATATGCATGTAATTAGTAGATTTGGATAGAAAACACTCTAAAGTTTCCACAACTGTTAAAATAATGTATGTGAGTATAACATAACTGATATGCCAGGCAAAAACCAGAGGAAAATCCAACCAGGAAGTACTGTTATTTTGAAACGCTGTTTTTCCATTGAAAGCCTATACACCATACAAATAATTAGGACCCCGTTCACGAGCTCTATGGCTTCCTCAACATGTGATCAGTCTTTAGCCATTGTTTCAGGCCACTTTCATTCAGTGGTCAGTGGAAATTTCCATTCAGCAGCCATGCGTCTGACCGAGAATGCGCCTTTCTTGTTTCTCCTTTCCTATTGACAAAGCTTTTGTCCAGTTGAAATATTATTGATTATTTATGACAAAAACCATCGGAGTGTTTATACTAAATTTTATTGTACTTTTTAAAACTTTTCGTCTGGAATTCGTGCACACGCCTTCTGCATTCGGATTACTGGACAAAACGCGAAAACAAAAAGGAGGTTTTTGGTCATAAAGAGGGACATTATCGAACAAAACAAACATTTATTGTTTAACATGGAGACCTGGGAGTGCCACCAGAAGAAGATCATCAAAGGTTAGTGACTAATTTAATCACTATTTCTGACTTTTGTGACACCTCTCCTTGGTTGGAAAATGGCTGTATGGTTTTCTGTGGCTAGGCGCTGACCTAACATAATTGCATGGTGTGCTTTCGCTGTAAGGCCTATTTGAAATCGGACACCGTGGCTGGATTAACAAGAAGTGTATCTTTAAAATGTGTATAACACTTGTATGTTTGAGGAATTTTAATTATGAGATTTCTGTTGTTTGAATTTGGCGCCCTGCAATTTCACTGGCTGTTGGCGAGGTGGGACGCTCACATCCCGAACCATCCCAGAGAGGTTAACTTCTTTAGGAACACAGCCCTAATGTTGGTAACTAACATCATTATGTTGTCATTCAGAGTAACATTTAATTATTTTCCATGCTACCACACATACAGCAGGTTTTTAAAGGACCAAAGAGTTTGGTCTCCTTTGTGTTTTAATTTTTGCCATGGAAAAGATATCATGATACTGGTATCATCACAGCCTTAATGAATTATATTTTCTCTGTATCTACAGACTGATTGGCTTTGAACTCTCTATGGAGGACTACGAATCACTGGCCTCCATTCTCCAATCAGCAGACTCACATCTAAGAGAGCTGCACCTGGACGACATCGGGGAGCGTGATCCTGATGGTGACGATGATCCTGATGGTGACGATGAGGCCAGACTGACTGTTCTTGTTGCTGCGCTGACTGTTGTCCTCGCTGCACTGAAACATCCACACTGTAAACTGGAGACACTGAGGTCAGTAGTATTGAGGAGGTCTTCTCACGATGAAAGATGAATAAAAGATGAATCATTGTTGGTAGGGGTAGAATTATCATTCCTTGAACATGATGTTTTGTCACTCACAGAACTTCCGACACACACGGCAGACTTACCTGAGGAAGATTTTGACCTCACTGTGCTGAATTTGTTATAACGCTGGTACGTGTCCCTGACCTGCATTACATCACACTCTGTCTGAGTGATATTGTCTCTGTTTCTACAGACTGGGTGGCTATAAACTCTCTGAAGAGCACTGTGGATTACTGCCTTCTGCTCTCCAATCAGCCGACTCACATCTGAGAGAACTGGACCTGAGAGACACCAAGCTGTCTGATGGTGGTGGGAGGGAACTCTTTACTTCTCTGAAACATCAGAACTGTCAACTGCACAAACTGCGGTTAGTAACTTGACTTGAAGCACTCCCTCTGGGAGGGTTGATCACATGACAATAGCCTAAACAGGTAGTCATTGTTGGACAGTTTGTTGGAGTAAAATTATCTGTAATAATTAACTGTGAACAGACACGATTTATTCATTTAGAATTATTTTAATGACCACAGGCCTACAGACAGACGCATACCTACAGATACGACTACATGCCTTCAGAAATTATTACATACCTACAGACAGACACATACCAACAGACAGACACATACCTACGGATACGACTACATGCCTTCAGAAATTATTACATACCTACAGACAGACACATACCAACAGACAGACACATACCTACGGATACGACTACATACCTTCAGACATGACTACATACCAGACATGACTACAATACCTACATACATCACCACATACCTACAGACATGACTACATACCTACAGACATGACTACATACCTACATACATCACCACATACCTACAGACATGACTACACACCTACAGACATGACTACATACCTACAGACATGACTACATACCAGACATGACTACATACCAGACATGACTACAATACCTACATACATCACCACATACCTACAGACATGACTACATACCTACAGACATGACTACATACCTACATACATCACCACATACCTACAGACATGACTACATACCTACAGACATGACTACATACCAGACATGACTACAATACCTACATACATCACCACATACCTACAGACATGACTACATACCTACAGACATGACTACATACCTACAGACATGACTATATACCTACATACATCACCACATACCTACAGACATGACTACATACCTACAGACATGACTACAATACCTACAGACATGACTACAATACCTACATACATCACCACATACCTACAGACATGACTACATACCTACAGACATGACTACATACCTACAGACATGACTACAATACCTACATACATCACTACATACCACCAGACATGACTACATACCTACAGACATGACTACATACCTACAGACATGACTACAATACCTACATACATCACCACATACCTACAGACATGACTACATACCTACAGACATGACTACAATACCTACATACATCACTACATACCTTCAGAAATGACTACATACCTACAGACATAACTACATACCTACAGAGATGACTACACACCTCCAGACATAACTACATACCTACAGACATAACTACACACCTGCAGACATAACTACATACCTACATACATCACTTCATACCTACAGACATGACTACATACCTACAGACATGACTACAATACCTAAATACATCACTACTTACCTACAGACATGACTACAATACCTACAGACATGACTACAATACCTACATACATCACTACATACCACCAGACATGACTACATACCTACAGACATGACTACATACCTACAGACATGACTAGATACCTACAGACATCACTACATACCTACAGACATGACTACATGCCTACAGACATGACTACATACCTACAGACATGACTAGATACCTACAGACATCACTACATACCTACAGACATGGCTACATGCCTACAGACATGACTACAATACCTACAGACATGTCTACATACCTACATACATGTCTACATGCCAGATGTACCTCACTAAGAGTTGATGAGTTAAATGTGATACCATCTGAAAGGACAGGTTCTGAATAATGCTGTTATGTGTCTCTGTATGAGTGATATTACCCCTGTTTCTACAGACTGTCTAGCTTTAGACTCTCTGAAGAGGACTGGGGATCACTGGCCTCCGTTCTCCAATCAGCAGACTCACCTCTGAGAGAACTGGACCTGGACCTGAGGAACAGTGGACTGTCTGATGGTGTTGGGAGGGAACTCTTCACTGCTCTGAACCATCCACACTGTCAACTACAGACGCTGAGGTCAGTATCTAAACTGTAAACTACAGACACTGAGGTCAGTATCTACACTGTAAACTACAGACACTGAGGTCAATATCTACACTGTAAACTACAGACACTGAGGTCAGTATCTACACTGTAAACTACAGACACTGAGGTCAGTATCTACACTGTAAACTACAGACACTGAGGTCAGTATCTACACTGTAAACTACAGACACTGAGGTCAGTATCTACACTGTAAACTACAGACACTGAGGTCAGTATCTACACTGTAAACTACAGACACTGAGGTCAGTATCTACACTGTAAACTACAGACACTGAGGTCAGTATCTACACTGTAAACTACAGACACTGAGGTCAGTATCTACATTGTAAACTACAGACACTGAGGTCAGTATCTACACCCTAAACTACAGACACTGAGGTCAATATCTACACTGTAAACTACAGACACTGAGGTCAAAATCTACACTGTAAACTACAGACACTGAGGTCAGTATCTACACGGTAAACTACAGACACTGAGGTCAGTATCTACACTGTAAACTACAGACACTGAGGTCAGTATCTACACTGTAAACTACAGACACTGAGGTCAGTATCTACACTATAAACTACAGACACTGAGGTCAGTATCTACACTGTAAACTACAGACACTGAGGTCAATATCTACACCCTAAACTACAGACACTGAGGTCAGTATCTACACTGTAAACTACAGACACTGAGGTCAGTATCTACACTATAAACTACAGACACCGAGGTCAATATCTACACCCTAAACTACAGACACAGAGGTCAATATCTACACTGTAAACTACAGACACTGAGGTCAATAACTACACTGTAAACTACAGACACTGAGGTCAGTATCTACTCTGTAAACTACAGACACTGAGGTCAGTATCTAAACTGTAAACTACAGACACTGAGGTCAATATCTACACTGTAAACTACAGACACTGAGGTCAGTATCTAAACTGTAAACTACAGACACTGAGGTCAATATCCACACTGTAAACTACAGACACTGAGGTCAGTATCCACACTGTAAACTACAGACACTGAGGTCAGTATCTACACTGTAAACTACAGACACTGAGGTCAGTATCTACACTGTAAACTACAGACACTGAGGTCAGTATCTACACTATAAACTACAGACACTGAGGTCAGTACTTTGGGAGGGTTTGTCACATGACCAGAACTCATTGATTGTTGGACAGTTTGTAAAGGTCAAATTGAGACGGAGAGCATATTCAGATGTATTTATTCTTGATAATAATTGCTTTTACTTGGAAGCCTGGCCCAAAGATTCATATCTACTACAGGTACAACTGCATATTAACACTAGGAGACTAAAACTTGTGTTTTTCACTGCCCATAGAGACTTTCTTTGCCAAGAATGCATTTAAACTGATTAGCCTGATTTAATGGAATTGTTTGTTTTGTCTTTAATGTTTTCTCTAATGTTATTTTCAAAGTTGTGTTACTCATCATGTTGCAATATATTATCCCCTTTAGGCTGAATGGATGTTCCCTGACAGAGGAAAGGTGTGAAGCCTTGGCCTCAGCTCTCAGCTCTAACTCCTCTCACCTGAGAGAGCTGGATCTGAGTCACAATGACCTGCAGGATTCAGGAGTGAAGGTGCTCTCTGCAGGACTGGGGAATCCACACTGTCAACTAGAGAAACTGAGGTTGGTATTTAGTAACATACCTGCTCAATACAAAGATGATTTGTCAAATCACAACATCCTTACAGTAGCCAGTAAGTCAGCTCAACCAATAAGGTAAATACTGGGTTAACTGGGGAATCCACATTGTAAACTAGAGAACCAGAGGTTAGTATTTAGAAACAGTATTGGTTTTATTGGAAATATGTATATACTGTGTATCAGCCATCACCACTAGAGGGCAGCAGTCCTGTTGTAAAATCATGATGAACTCTCTCTGCAGGCTGTCATTCTGTAGAGTCACAGAGGAAGGCTGTGCTTCTCTGGCTTCAGCTCTGGGGTCAAACCCCTCCCATCTGAGAGAACTGGACCTGAGCTTCAATCACCCAGGAGACTCTGGAGTGAAGCTGCTCTCTGCTAGACTGGAGGATCCACACTGTAGACTGGAGAAACTCAAGTTAGTACAGTTACTGTGAAAATGATATTGTTGTATACATACACAGACTGTGTTTCACTCACTCTGTCCGTTCCTCTGTCTCTCCCACAGTGTGGACCATACAGAAGAGATCTGGGTTAAACCACAGCTGATGACGAAATGTAAGGGTGTTAGTTATAAGGAATCCGTTTATTGACCAATACATTTGACAAACAGGCGTATAATTAAACACACACACACATTCCGACAAATTCGAACCAATTCCCTCTCCTCTAACTTGTCCTCTTGTCTGCAGATGCCTGTGATCTCACACTGGACCCAAACACAGCACACAGAAACCTCTCTCTGTCTGAGGGGAACAGAAGGATGGAGAGGGTTAAAGAGGAGCAGCCGTATCCTGATCACCCAGAGAGATTTGATCACTATACCCAGGTGTTGTGTAGAGAGGGTCTGACTGGGCGCTGTTACTGGGAGGTAGAGTGCAGTGGGCTGGCTGACATTGGAGTGACATGTAAAGGCATCAGTAGAAAAGGAGATGGTTCTGCCAGTGAATTTGGATACAATAAGAAGTCCTGGCGTCTGATCTGCCGTGGGAATCATTACGGTGCCCTCCACAATAGTCAATATTCTACAATACATGCTCCACACCTCATCAACCCTCCTCAACCCCAGAGAGACCAGTCCTCCTCCCCTCCACGCCTCATCAACCCTCCTCAACCCCAGAGAGACCAGTCCTCCTCCCCTCCTCAACCCCAGAGAGACCAGTCCTCCTCCCCTCCACGCCTCGGAGTAGGAGTGTTTCTGGACTGGCTGGTCGGCACACTTTCCTTCTATGAGATCTACTCTGACACAATGACCCATGTGTACACATTCCAGACCACATTCACTGAGCCCCTCTACCCAGGGTTTAGTGTTTCTAATGAGGGCTCTTCAGTTTCCCTGAGCCAGGTAGAGTAGTCTCCTATGTCCTGGAGGAACACCTGGGTCTCCATGGAAACACAGTCAAACTCCTGTTCTAACCCAACCATGTGACATGATGGGGTGTTGTTGACAGTGATCAGGACATCAGATATGGACATTGTAACAGATAAATGTTGTTGACTGTGATCATGACAGATATTCGTATTCACACCACTAAGTCAATACTTTGTAGAAGCACCGTTGGCAGCAATTACAGTTGTGAGTCGTTTTAGGTAAGTCTCTAAGAGCTTTGCACACCTGGATTGTACAATATTGGACCATTATTATTTGTTCAATTCTTCAAGTTCTGTCAAATTGTTTGTTGATCATTGTTAGACAGCTTTTATCAAGCCTTGCCATAGATTTTTAAGCGGATTTAAGTCAAAACTGTAATTATGCCACTCTGGAACATTCAATGTCATCTTGGTAAGCAACTTTTTATCCTAAAAAATGTCTTAATCCTTGCTGATGACAAAGATACTCATAACATGATGCAGCCACCATCATGCTTGAAAATATGAAGAGTGCTACTCAGTGACGTGTTGTGGTGGATATGGCCTAAACATTATGCTTTGTGTTCAGGACAAAAAGTTAATTTCTTTGCCACATTTTATGCAGTATGTTTTTAGTGCCTTTGTTACAAACAGGATGCATGTTTTGGAATATTTTAATTCTGTACAGGCTTCCTTCGTTTCACTCTGTCATTTAGGTTAGTATCGTGGAGTAACTACAAAGTTGTTGATCCAATCTCGGTTTTCTCATATCACAACCATTCAACCATGTAGCTTGTTTAAAATCACCATTGTCCTCATGATGAATTCCCTGAGCAGTTTCCTCCCTCTCTGGCAACTGAGTTAGGAAGGACGCCTGTATCTTTGTAGTGACTGGGTGTATTGATACACCGTCCAAAGTGTAATTAGTAACTTCACCATAACATGCTCATAGGGATATTCAGCGTCTGATTTAAAAAAAAAAAAATTTACACCCATGTACCAATAGGTGCCCTTCTTTGTGAGGCATTGGAAAACCTCCCTGGTCTTTGTGGTGGAATCTGTGCTTGAAATTGAGGGACCTAACAGATAATTGTACGTGTTGGGTACTGAGGTGGTGTAGTCAATCAAACAGCATGTCAACCACTATTATTGTACACAGAATGAGTCCATGCAACTTACTATGTGACTTGTTAAGCACATTTTTACTCCTGAACTTATTTAGGCTTGACATAACACAGGGGTTGAATACTCATTGACTCAAGACATTTCAGCTTTGAATTTGTTGTTAATAATATGAAATCCCACAAACAAAATTCCACGTTGACATTATAGGGTATTGTGTGTAGATCACTGACACAGCCGATCAATTGAATCCATGTTAAATTCAGGCTGTTACGTAACAACATGTGGAATAAGTCAAGGGGCGTGAATACTGTCTGAAGGCAACATATACAGCACAGGCCAACATATTGTATGTGTACTGTAGGCTACAATACGCGTGGTTTTTGTAACGAGCTCGTTACCTGCTCTTACATATGATTGGCATTGGATTGGTTAGGTTTAGGCTTTCTCCTGACTCCTAGATTCAATCTTTATAAATATTACTGTTTTAAATAATAACTTTGTGTCGTAGACTACAATTAGAGCCTATACTGTCTGATTACCACTATGCCAATGTGAAATTGTAGATTTGTTGGTTTGATTCAAATAAGAGAGAGAGAGAGAGAGAGAGAGAGAGAGAGAGAGAGAGAGCGGGAGAGAGAGACAGAGAGAGAGAGAGAGAGAGAGAGAGAGAGAGAGAGAGAGAGACAGAGAGAGAGAGAGAGAGCGAGCGAGCGAGACAGAGCTAGACGAGGCCGCGTTTAACGGAAATCGGTGCCATTGAGAAACAGTGCGTACGTTACTTTCCGCTATCACGCTAGGGTATTAACGATTCCATACATTCGATCGTCGGTCATATCAACTCTAGTCGGTCGTGAGGTTTATGGAGCATTACGGACGATCAGGTCTAGATTCTTTAAATGCTCTGGATAATATCTATCCGTGTGTAATCTTGGAGCCCTCCGCATTCCAGGCTAGGGAGAGGAAGGATGCTGTAGCCTACCAAGCTATGCGCTACTGAAGTGTTTTACATTGGCCAATAGCCCAGCCTCATCAGTGCGACTGCATTTTGACTGGACTCGACGATACAAAATATAATTTAATATGACTTCCATTTGCTATGTGTTATATCTGTACGTTTCTATTTGTCATCCAACTGGACTAGCCTGTAGAATAGGCTACAGTCATCGCCATAGGAACCCGAGGGAGATATCATTATAATAAGCTACTTTAGTGCAACAGCGGGAAAGACGATCGAGTCCTATTAGGTGAGATTGAGCGTATGTGTGACGCTAAAGTGGCGTGTGTTTCCTCATGTGGAGTGTTTTTCGTCGAGGAGGATACGCTCGCGTTGTCGGATAATTCCCACGTCAAGGATCGGTTGACTCCCTTCTTTATTCCATCTCGCTCTCACACACACGGTGCGCGTGGCCTCGCCCGGGAGCAACCGGGTCGCCTATTACACGGGCTTATTTTTACTGCATCGGCAAGAAGGAGAGGGAGAGAGAACCGAGGATAAAACAACGGGAGGGAAGGATTGGGGGACCGGAGGAGAGAAGAGGAGAGGCGGGATGAAGGAGGAGACGCAGTGAACGACAGAGGAGGAGGAGGGAGACTCGAGCGTTCGAGGTAAGCGGGAATAATGGCGACGGTAGGGTACATGTATGAAGAACGGTTTGGTCTGTACAATCACACACAAACACACACCCACACATATACCACTTAGGCTACGGTTTGGCCTGTCAATATGGCGCATGCATGTACACTCCTGTGTGTGTGTGTGTGTGTGTGTGTGTGTGTGTGTGTGTGTGTAATACACATGTTGACTAGTGGCGTCTCCTGCTGTGTGTGAGTTGTTTTAATGCACCATGGAACACTCCAACAGGCATTTAGAATCTCTCCCTCTTTCTCTCCTCTGAGAAACAGACAGTAGGATGATGAATGTGATAGTAGGGGGTTTGCTTACTGACAGGCTGTCTCACTGAGTGGTGAGTCACTCACATTCCTGTTCTAATCAAATTTCAAATCAATGTGTGTGTGTGTGTTCGTGCGTGCGTGTGTGTTTCTACATATGTTGTGTGTCTGTGGGTGCTCGTGTGTTGTGTGATGATTGTGTTCCAAGTCTTTGAAGAGTGTCTTATTTTTGTCTGTCTCTGTTTGTCTCTCCTCTGTGTTGGTATTCTGTAGGGAGTGTGTGTGTGTGTGTGTGTGTGTGTGTGTGTGTGTGTGTGTGTGTGTGTGTGTGTGTGTGTGTGTGTGTGTGTGTGTGTGTGTGTGTGTGTGTGTGTGTGTGTGTGTGTGTGTGTGTGTGTGTGTGCGTGCATGCGTGTGTGTGTGTCAGTATGTTTTGACTGGGGACTATGATGGTGGAAAGAGGGATCACGGGGGAGAAGTCAAGACCAGTGGACAAAGAGATAATAAACAGAATGTAAAGTGGAAGTGGGCTGGAAAGAGAGAGGGACAGAAAGAGAGAGAGAGCTGTGGTGACCTACATGCCAGAACTGGACAAGAACCTGACACTCTTAGCACTCAGGGGGACAAAACACCTACCTGGAGGAGACAGCATTCGCTCCAAAATATTTCCCTGTAGACACAACTATGACAAAACTGGTCTCAATTCCTGTAGCTCTGTCGCACGCTGGGTCTATACATAGTCAATGGTTGGCTTCGAGGGGAGTTTTACGGTAGGCAACACCTACAGCTCATCCCTTGGCAGTAGTACTGTAGATTACTGTATCACTGACCTCAACCCAGAGTCTCTCAGACCGTTCACTATCAGCCTACTGACACCCCTGTCAGATCACAGCAAAAACACAGTCCACTTCAAAGGAGCAATACTCAATCATGAGGCATCAAAGCCAAAGGACTTCGATAATATTAAGAAATGCTATAGAGGGAAGGAATGTAGTGTGGAAACCTACCAGAAAACAATTAGGCAACAATACATTCAATCCCATTTAGACAACTTCCTGGAGAAAACGTTTTACTGTAATAGTGAAGGTGTAAACTTGGCAGTAGAAAACCTAAACTGTATAGTTGACCTCTCGGCTTCCCTTCCTTCAAATCTATACATTTATATCATATCATATATTCAAATCTATACATTTATATCATATCATATATTCAAATCTATACATTTCAAGCCGACAACCAAAGAAAATGAGCAACAATTGCAAATGGTTTGATGAAGAATGAAAAACCTAAGAAAGAAATTGAGAAACCTATCCAACCAAAAACACAGAGACCCAGAAAACCTGAGCCTACGCCTTCACTATGGTGAATCACTAAAACAATACAGAAAACCTGAGTCTACGCCTTCACTATGGTGAATTACTAAAACAATACAGAAAACCTGAGCCTACGCCTTCACTATGGTGAATCACTAAAACAATACAGAAAACCTGAGCCTTCGCCTTCGCCTTCACTATGGTGAATCACTAAAACAATACAGAAAACCTGAGCCTTCGCCTTCACTATGGTGAATCACTAAAACAATACAGAAATACACTACGGAAAAAGAAGGAACAGCATGTCAGAAATCAGCTCAATGTAATTGAAGAATCCAAGTAATCGAACCACTTCTGGGAAAATTGGAAAACACTAAACAAACAACACGAAGAGTTATCAATAGGATAAACCACTTTTCCAATCTGGCTCTATAACAAAGAATAAACAGCAACAACATATACATGATCAAATACAACTCTTAGAATCAACTACTAAACACTACCAGAACCCACTGGATGATCCAATTACATGGATTGAACTACAAGACAACATTCAAACCCTCCAACCCTAAAAGGCCTGTGGTGTTAATGGTATCCTCAATGAAATGATAAAATACACAGACCACAAATTCCAATTGGCTATATTTAAACACTTTAGCATCATCCTCAGCTCTGGCCTATTCCCCAATATTTTGAACCAAGGACTGATCACCCCAACCCACAAAGGTGGAGACAAATTTGACCTCAATAACTACCATTGTTACGATATTGTGTCTAGATGTAGGTGAAGGAGTGAAACGCAGGAGAGCAGAGATGTCCGAGTAGCGGTTTTTAACAGGCAAGTCCACAAAACATAAAGGTCAGGTACAATACCAAAATAAACTCGACAAAAGAGAAACCAGTTACTCACGGAAGGAGGAAAAAACACCGCTCCTAGAACTGATACACACTCGGTATAATACATGAAAATACACAGGCACAACCTCAATAAGCAACATAACACGAACAATCCCGCGCAAACCTAAGCAGGTAACAGGGGTAATTATACACACAGAAATTCAAGCAAATAAAACCAGGTGTGAAAGAACCGAAGACAAAACTAAGGGAAAAAGGATTGTTGATGGCTAGTAGGCCGGTGACGCCGAGCACCGAGCGCCGAGCACCGAGCACCGACCACCCCCCGAACAGGGAGAGGAACCACCTTCGGTGGAAGTCCTGACAACCATGGCATTTGCGTCAATAGCAACCGTGGGAAAATCTGCTTCAATATCATTAACAACAGACTTGTAGGTCAAACATAAAACTATACGTACCTCGGCCTAAACATCAGCGCCACAGGTAACTTCCACAATGCTGTGAACGATCTGAGAAACAAGGCAAGAAGGGCCTTCTACGACATTAAAAGAAACATCAAATTCGACGTACCAATTAGGATCTGGCTAAAAATACTTGATTCAGTTATAAAAACCCATTTCCCTTCATGGTTGTGAGGTCTGGGGTCCGCTCATCAACCAAGAATTCACAAAATGGGACAAACACCAAGTTGACACTCTGCATGCAGAATTCTGGAAAAACAGAACTGGAAAAACAGAACTTGTACAATCTGCTAATTATCAAAAGTTTGTTGTGCCAGCTCAGCGCTCCTGGTCTCCAGTACGCCTCCTCGGACCAGGATATCCTGCGCCGGCCATACGTACTGTGTCTCCAGTGCGCCTCCTCGGACCAGGATATCCTGCGCCGGCCATACGTACTGTGTCTCCAATACTTCTCCTCGGACCAGGATATCCTGCGCCGGCCATACATACTGTGTCTCCAGTGCGCCTCCACAGTCCAGTACGTCCCCGCACTCGCATCAGCCCGGTGCCACCTGTACCGGTCCCACGCATCAGGCCTCCAGTGCGCCTCCACAGTCCACTACGTCCTGTGCCCCCTCCCAGCACACGCCTTGAGGTGCATGTCATCAGCCCGGTGCTACCTATACCGGTCCCACGCATCATGCCGCCAGTGCGCCTCCACAGTCCACTACATCCTGTGCCCCCTCCCAGCACACGCCCTGAGGTACATGTCATCAGCCCGGTGCTACCTGTACCGGTCCAACGCATCAGGCCTCCAGTGCGCCTCCACAGTCCAGAGCTTCCGGCGACAGTTCCCGGTCCAGAGCTTCTGGCGACAGTTCCCAGTCCAGAGCTTCCGGCGACGTTTCACAGTCCGGAACATCCTATGACGGTCCACAGTCCAGAACCTCCTGAGATGGTAGATCGGCCCGCACCAGAGCCACCACCAAATATGGTGGATCCGAGAGCCGAGTGGGTTCTTCGACCCGCACCAGAACCGCCCCCGACACTAGACACCCCCCCTTTTTTTCAGGTTTTGCGGTCAGAGTCCGCACCTTTGGGGGGGGGTACTGTCACGTCCTGACCATAGAAAGCCTTTATTTTCTATGGTAGAGTAGGTCAAGGCGTGACTAGGGGGGTTATAGTTTATATTTTCTATGTGGGGTTCTAGGTTGTTTTTTCTATGTTGGGATTTTTTGGTATGATTCCCAATTAGAGGCAGCTGGCTATCGTTGTCTCTAATTGGGGATCATACTTAAGTAGCATTTTTTCCACCTGTGGGTCATGGGATATTGTTTATGTTTAGTTGCTTGTTTGCACTGCTTTGTCGTCACGGTTCGTTTATTCTTTATTTGTTTTGTATTTACTTAAGTTTCACTTTCATTAAAATATGTGGAACTCACAGTACGCTGCATCTTGGTCCGACCATCATTATTACGAACATCGTGACAACGTGGCTTTAAAAATGTTTTATTGTGTGGTGGAGCTGCATAAGTGTTGCTCTCCACTTTCCGGAGGATCAAGTTTTGAAATCAGTGGAATTAAAGTATGACAGCTAAAGAGATGGAGAAAACACCTGTCTCCGGATTACATCTTCAAACTAAGGGGCAATCGTGGCATGGCATTCCTGACAGGGAGACGCGTCCGTCATGCATGATGATTTATGTATCCAGATAAGATAGTCTAGCGTTAGCTAGCTACATTTTCAGATATTACACATTTCTAATTTGGACAGAAAGTGGTTTCATTTCAAACTCCTGTTAGCTGGCTGGCTCCCTAGCTGACATTATTTGTTTCCCAGAGCCGTTTGCTTTTCTAGTTAGAGTCCAATGTTAGCTAGCTAACACTGAACATGGTTGATTAGCCCCCAGCACTGTGGCATTGTTGACACTTTCTTCATTGTTGTTTAACTAGCTAACTAATGTTAGCTGGCTGGCTCATTAGCTAATGTTTTGTACAACACCCGTTGAATATGGCAGGTGTCAGTAAATGTCTGCAAAAAAACGTAATGAAATTGTTACCAGCGGAGCTGGTTAGGCTGTTTTCATGTTATCCCAGAGGTAAACAAATCATTGGCCAGTTCGTCAAGTGTGTTCTCCGAGTGCGAAACAAGATGGGTGGGGCTACATCTTAAGAGGGTGTGAACGAGGCTGAATGGGTGTAGACAAAGAAGCGCTCTTCACTAGATACCAAAACATTCAAAGGCGATTTTCTCAAAAGTGAGTTTACAAGTTGATCAACTTTCAAAGCATAATGACTTCCCCATTGTTCCACAAATGCAGTGTATAATATACCATTATGTAGCTCTGAGTCTCCACCTTTATCCAATGTAAAACACACCATTTCACATTCTGCTTCTGAAGACCAGGTGGTGAGTCACAAATCATGACAAAACAAAAAGATAATTACTTGACACATTGGAAAGAATTAACAAAAAAACAGATCAAACTAGAATGCTATTTGGCCCTAAACAGAGAGTACACAGCGGCAGAATACCTGACCACTGTGACTGACCCAAACTTAAGGAAAGCTTTGACTATGTACAGACTCAGTGAGCATAGCCTTGCTATTGAGAAAGGCCGCCGTAGGCAGACATGGCTCTCAAGAGAAGACAGGCTATGTGCTCACTGCTCACAAAATGAGGTGGAAACTGAGCTGCACTTCCTAACCTCCTGCCCAATGTATGACCATATTAGAGACACATATTTCCCTCAGATTACACAGATCCACAAAGATTTAGAAAACAAATTAAATTTTGATAAACTCCCATATCTACTGGGTGAAATTCCACAGTGTGCCATCACAGCAGCAAGATTTGGGACCTGTTGCCACAAGAAAAGGGCAACCAGTAAAGAACAAACACCATTATAAATACAACCCATATTTATGTTTATTTATTTTCCCTTTTGTACTTTAACTATTTGCACATCGTTACAACACTGTATATATACATAATATGACATTTGTTGCTTTGGCAAAGTTAACAAATGTTTCACATGTCAATAAATTGAATTGAGAGAGAGAGTGAGAGAGAGAGTGTGAGAGTGAGAGAGAGACAGACAGACAGACAGACACAGAGAAACAGAGAGAGAGAGATGTATAAAGATATAGAGAGGGGAGAGACAGAAAAGGAGGGAGAATAATGAAATGGAATACAGACAGGTGATGTGAGAGGAAGAGAGACATACTTGGATGGGGAAGAAAGAGAAAAGGAAGATGAAGAGAAGAGGGAGAGATACTATAGGTGGAGAGGTGAGGAAGAGAAGAGAAGATGGAGAGATACTATAGGTGGAGAGGTGAGGAAGAGAAGAGAAGAGGGAGAGATACTATAGGTGGAGAGGTGAGGATGAGAAGAGGGAGAGATTCTATAGGTGTCGAGGTGAGGATGAGAAGAGGGAGAGATACTATAGGTGGAGAGGTGAGGAAGAGAAGAGAAGATGGAGAGATACTATAGGTGGAGAGGTGAGGAAGAGAAGAGAAGAGGGAGAGAAACTATAGGTGGAGAGGTGAGGAAGAGAAGAGAAGAGGGAGAGATACTATAGGTGGAGAGGTGAGGAAGAGAAGAGGGAGAGATACTATAGGTGGAGAGGTGAGGAAGAGAAGAGAAGAGGGAGAGATACTATAGGTGGTGAGGAAGAGAAGAGAAGATGGAGAGATACTATAGGTGGAGAGGTGAGGAAGAGAAGAGAAGATGGAGAGATACTATAGGTGGAGAGGTGAGGAAGAGAAGAGAAGAGGGAGAGAAACTATAGGTGGAGAGGTGAGGAAGAGAAGAGAAGAGGGAGAGATACTATAGGTGGAGAGGTGAGGAAGAGAAGAGGGAGAGATACTATAGGTGGAGAGGTGAGGAAGAGAAGAGAAGAGGGAGAGATACTATAGGTGGTGAGGAAGAGAAGAGAAGATGGAGAGATACTATAGGTGGAGAGGTGAGGAAGAGAAGAGACGAGAAGAGGGAGAGATACTATAGGTGGAGAGGTGAGGAAGAGAAGAGGGAGAGATACTATAGGTGGAGAGGTGAGGAAAAGAAGAGAAGATGGAGAGATACTATAGGTGGAGAGGTGAGGAAGAGAAGATGGAGAGATACTATAGGTGGAGAGGTGAGGATGAGAAGAGAAGATGGAGAGATACGATAGGTGGAGAGGTGAGGAAGAGAAGAGAAGATGGAGAGATACTATAGGTGGAGAGGTGAGGAAGAGAAGAGTAGAGGTTGAGATACTATAGGTGGAGAGGTGAGGAAGAGAAGAGAAGAGGGAGAGATACGATAGGTGGAGAGGTGAGGAAGAGAAGATGGAGAGATACTATAGGTGGAGAGGTGAGGAAGAGAAGAGAAGATGGAGAGATACGATAGGTGGAGAGGTGAGGAAGAGAAGAGAAGATGGAGAGATACGATAGGTGGAGAGGTGAGGATGAGAAGAGAGAAGGTAGAGGGATAGTAAGAAATAGATGGAGAGAGGAAGGCAGAAGTGTGTGTGTGTCTGTCACAGGAAAACAAAGCAAATCTAACCAGTACACCATTCATTTACATTACCCACCAGATACAAACATCTAATTTTCATACACACACACACACACACACACACACACGCACACACACACACACACACACACACACACACACACACACACACACACACACACACTGCTTATTTGGTTGGGTCTTATACAGTCTGCAATGGAAATCAGGCAGGAAAATAAGACCTGTAGGGTCCCCTTATACCACTATTTACATATGTACCTACAATACACACACACACACATAGACACGCACTGACTCACTAACATACACACGCACTCACACTCACGCACATACACGCACGCTCACTCACTGACACACACACACAGTCTCTCTCTCTTCCAGCATGTCTTTGTGTCCCTTTATTGTGTCCTAATGTCCTTCACCCTGAGGCTAGTCTCCTTCTCTCTCTCCCTCCCACTCTCTTCCCTTCCCCTCTCCTTCTCCCTTCCCCTCTCCTTCTCCCTTCCCCTCTCCTTCTCCCTTCGTCTCTCCTTCTCCCGTCGTCTCTCCTTCTCCCTTCCCCTCTCCTTCTCCCTTCCTCTCTCCTTCTCCCTTCCCCTCTCCTTCTCCCTTCCCCTCTCCTTCTCCCTTCCCCTCTCAAATCAAATCAAATCAAATGTATTTATATAGCCCTTCGTACATCAGCTGATATATCAAAGTGCTGTACAGAAACCCAGCCTAAAACCCCAAACAGCAATCAATGCAGGTGAAAGGCCCAACCCTAGGAAGAAACCGAGAGAGGAACCAGGCTATGAGGGGTGGCCAGTCCTCTTCTGACTGTGCCGGGTGGAGATTATAACAGAACATGGCCAAGATGTTCAAATGTTCATAAATGACCAACATGGTCAAATAATAATAATCACAGTAGGTGCAGGGTGCAGCAAGTCAGCACCTCAGGAGTAAATGTCAGTTGGCTTTTCATAGCCGATCATTAAAAGTATCTCTACCACTCCTGGTGTCTCTAGAGAGTTGAAAACAACAGGTCTGGGACAGGTAGCACATCCGGTGAACAGGTCAGGATTCCATAGCCGCAGGCAGAACAGTTGCAACTGGAGCAGCAGCACGGCCAGGTGGACTGGGGACAGCAAGGAGTCATCATGCCAGGTAGTCCTGAGGCATGGTCCTAGGGCTCACGTCCTCTGAGAGAAAGAGAAAAAGAGAGAATTAGAGAGAGCATACTTAAATTCACACAGGACACCGGATAAGACAGGATAAGTACTCCAGATATAACAAACTGACCCTAGCCCCCCTACACATAAACTTCTGCAGCATAAATACTAGAGGCTGAGACAGGAGGGGTCAGGAGACACTGTAGCCCCATCCGATGATACCCCCGGCCAAACAGGAAGGATATAACCCTACCCACTTTGCCAAAGCACAGCCCCCACACCACTAGAGGGATAGCTTCAACCACCAACTTACCATCCTGAGACAAGGCCGAGTATAGCCCACAAAGATCTCCGCCACGGCACAACCCAAGGGGGGCGCAAACCCAGACAGGAAGATCACGTCAGTGACTCAACCACCTCAAGTGACGCACCCCTCCTAGGGACGGCATGAAAGAGCACCAGTAAGCGAGTGACTCAGCCCCTGTAATAGGGTTAGAGGCAGAGAATCCCAGGGGAACCGGCCAGGCAGAGACAGCAAGGGCGGTTCGTTGCTCCAGAGCCTTTCCGTTCACCTTCACACTCCTGGGCCAGACTACACTCAATCATATGACCCACTGAAGAGACGAGTCTTCAGTAAAGACTTAAAGGTTGAGACCGAGTTTGCGTCTCTCACATGGGTAGGCAGACCATTCCATAAAAATGGAGCTCTATAGGAGAAAGCCCTGCCTCCAGCTGTTTGCTTAGAAATTCTAGGGACAATTAGGAGGCCTGCGTCTTGTGACCGTGTACGTGTAGGTATGTACGGCAGGACCAAATTAGAGAGATAGGTAGGAGCAAGCCCATGTAATGCTTTGTAGGTTAGCCGTAAAACCTTGAAATCAGCCCTTGACTTAACAGGAAGCCAGTGTAGGGAGGCTAGCACTGGAGTAATATGATACATTTTTGGGGTTCTAGTCAGGATTCTAGCAGCCGTATTTAGCACTAACTGAAGTTTATTTAGTGCTTTATCCGGGTAGCCGGAAAGTAGAGCATTGCGGTAGTCTAACCTAGAAGTATCAAAAGCATGGATTCATTTTTCTGCATATTTTTTGGACAGAAAGTTTCTGATTTTTGCAATGTTACGTAGATGCAAAAAAGCTGTCCTTGCAACAGTCTTGATATGTTCGTCAAAAGAGAGATCAGGGTCCAGAGTAATGCTGAGGTCCTTCACAGTTTTATTTGAGACGACTGTACAACCATCAAGATTAATTGTCAGATTCAACAGAAGATCTCTTTGTTTCTTGGGACCTAGAACAAGCATCTCTGTTTTGTTCGAGTTTAAAAGTAGAACGTTTGCAGCCATCCACTTCCTTATGTCTGAAACACAGGCTTCTAGCAAGGGCAATTTTGGGGCTTCACCATGTTTCATTGAAATGTACAGCTGTGTGTCTTCCGCATAGCAGTGAAAGTTAACATGATGTTTTTGAATGACATAACCAAGAGGTAAAATAGATAGTGAAAACAATAGTGATCCTAAAACGGAACCTTGAGGAACACCGAAATTTACAGTTGATTTGTCAGAGTACAAACCATTCACAGAGACAAACTGATATCTTTCCGACAGATAAGATCTAACAAACTGATATCTTTCCGACAGATAAGATCTAAACCAGGCCACAACTTGTCCATGTAGACCAATTTGCGTTTCAAATCTCTCCAGAAAAAGTGGTGATCGATGGTATCAAAAGCAACACTAAGGTCTAGCAGGAGGACAGATGCAAAGCCTCGGTCTGATGCCATTAAAATATAATTTACCACCTTCACAAGTGAAGTCTCAGTGCTATGATGGGGTCTAAAACCAGACTGAAGAATTTCGTATACATTGTTTGTCTTCAGGAAGGCAGTGAGTTGCTGTGCAACAGCTTTTTCTAACATTTTGAGAGGAATTGAAGATTCAATATAGGCCGATAGTTTTTTTATATTTTCTGGGTCAAGGTTTGGCTTTTTCAAGAGAGGCTTTATTACTGCCACTTTTATTGCGTTTGGTACACATCCGGTGGATAGATAACCGTTTATAATGTTCAACATAAGAGGGCCAAGCACAGGAAGCAGCTCTTTCAGTAGTTTAGTTTGAATAGGGTCCAGTATGCAGCTTGAAGGTTTAGAGGCCATGATTATTTTCATTGTGTCAAGAGGTATAGTACTAAAACACTTGAATGTCTCTCTTGATCCTATGTCCTGGTAGAGTTGTGCAGACTCAGGACAACTGAGCTTTGGAGGAATACCCAGATTTAAAGAGGAGTCCGTCATTTGCTTTCTAATGATCATGATCTTTTCCTCAAAGAAGTTTATTAATTTATTACTGCTGAAGTGAAAGTCATCCTCTCTTGGGGAATGCTGCTTTTTGGTTAGCTTTGCGACAGTATCAAAAAGGAATTTCGGATTGTTCTTATTTTCCTCAATTAAGTTGGAAAAATTAGGATGATCGAGCAGCGGTAAGGGCTCTTCGATACTGCACGGTACTTTCTTTCCGGTATTCGGTACTGTCTTTTTACTTTCTTTTTTTGGCGCCATTTCCGTTCCAATTTTCTGGAAGCTTGCTTCAGAGCTCGGGTATTTTCTGTATACCAGGGAGCTAGTTTCTTATGAGAAATGTTTTTAGTTTTTAGGGGTGCAACTGCATCTAGAGTATTGAGCAAGGTTAAATTGAGTTCCTCAGCTCGGTGGTTAACTGATTTTTGTCCTCTGACGTCCTTGCGTAGGCAGAGGGAGTTTGGAAGGGCATCAAGGAATCTTTGTGTTGTCTGGGAATTTATAGCACGACTTTTGATGCTCCTTGGTTGGGGTCTGAGCAGATTATTTGTTGCAATTGCAAAAGTAATAAAATGGTGGTCCGATAATCCAGGATTATGAGGAAAAACATTAAAATCCACAACATTTATTCCATGAGACAAAACTAGGTCCAGAGTATGACTGTGACAGTGAGTAGGTCCAGAGACATGTTGGACAAAACCCACTGAGTCGACGATGGCTCCGAAAGCCTTTTGGAGAGGGTCTGTAGACTTTTCCATGTGAATATTAAAGTCACCAAAAATTGGAATATTATCTGCTTTGACTACAAGGTCCGATAGGAATTCAGGGGACTCAATGAGGAACGCTGTATATGGCCCAGAAGGCCTGTAAACTGTAGCTATAAAAAGTGATTGAGTAGGCTGCATAGATTTCATGACTAGAAGCTCAAAAGACGAAAACGTCATTTTTTTTTTTTGTAAATTGAAATTTGCTATCGGAACTGTTAGCAAAACCTCCGCCTTTGCAGGATGCGCGGGGGATATGGTCACTAGTGTAGCCAGGAGGTGAGGCCTCATTTAACACAGTAAATTCATCAGGCTTAAGCCATGTTTCATCAGGCCAATCACATCAAGATTATGATCAGTGATTAGTTCATTGACTATAATTGCCTTTGAAGTAAGGGATCTAACATTACGTAGCCCTATTTTGAGTAGCCCTCTCCTTCTCCCTTCCCCTCTCCTTCTCCCTTCCCCTCTCCTTCTCCCTTCCCCTCTCCTTCTCCCTTCCCCTCTCCTTCTCTCTTCCTCTCTCCTTCTCCCTTCCCCTCTCCTTCTCCCTTCCTCTCTTCTTCTCCCTTCCCCTCTCCTTCTCCCTTCCTCTCTCCTTCTCCCTTCCCCTCTCCTTCTCCCTTCCCCTCTCCTTCTCCCTTCCTCTCTCCTTCTCTATCATATTCAGTCTTACTTTCTCTTCTGTGTCCTGTGCTCTCTGTCTCCATTTAGGCCAGACTTTGACCAGGGGCTGGATTTTGTCCTCAGCCTGGTCTGTGTGTGTGATGCTGGGAGAGTGGGAAACAGTAGGGAGAGTGCTGGGTGTGAGAGAGTGTGGGAGAGTACGGAGAGGGCTGGAGGTGGGAGAGTGTGTGTTTGTATGTGTGTGTGTGTGTGTGTGTGTTTGGACATTTGATGCCTGACCTAAATCTGTCTGCCATCATTACTTAACTAGGAGAAGGAGAGAACCTCAGGAAACACACACAACAATATGAGAGAGCACTCTGCAATGAAAGACGCCCCCAAAAACATTACACTCTGTGTGTGTGTGTGTGTGTGTGTGTGTGTGTGTGTGTGTGTGTGTGTGTGTGTGTGTGTGTGTGTGTTAGATATGGGCGATAGATTTCCTGAATTGATGCGAATATGTAAAAAATATTGATACATGTATAACAATTCTGCACCATAGTTTATAACATTCATCTGCACCATAGTTTATAACATTCATCTGCTGTATAGTTTATAACATCCATCTGCTGTATAGTTTATAACATTAATCTGCTGTATAGTTTATAACATTCATCTGCTGTATAGTTTATAACATTCATCTGCATCATAGTTAAAACATCCATCTGCTGTATAGTTTATAACATTCATCTGCACCATAGTTTATAACATTCATCTGCTGTATAGTTTATAACATCCATCTGCTGTATAGTTTATAACATTCATCTGCTGTATAGTTTATAACATTCATCTGCTGTATAGTTTATAACATTAATCTGCTGTATAGTTTATAACATTCATCTGCTGTATAGTTTATAACATTCATCTGCTGTATAGTTTATAACATTCATCTGCACCATAGTTTATAACATTCATCTGCACCATAGTTTATAACATCCATCTGCACCATAGTTTATAACATTCATCTGCTGTATAGTTTATAACATTCATCTGCTGTATAGTTTATAACATTCATCTGCACCATAGTTTATAACATTCATCTGCTGTATAGTTTATAACATTCATCTGCTGTATAGTTTATAACATTCATCTGCACCATAGTTTATAACATTCATCTGCACCATAGTTTATAACACCCATCTGCACCATAGTTTATAACATTCATCTGCTATATAGTTTATAACATTAATCTGCTGTATAGTTTATAACATTCATCTGCTGTATAGTTTATAACATTCATCTGCACCATAGTTTATAACATTCATCTGCTATATAGTTTATAACATTCATCTGCTATATAGTTTATAACATTCATCTGCTATATAGTTTATAACATTAATCTGCTGTATAGTTTATAACATCCATCTGCACCATAGTTTATAACATTCATCTGCTGTATAGTTTATAACATTCATCTGCTGTATAGTTTATAACATTCATCTGAATCTTAGTTTATAACATTCATCTGCACCATAGTTTATAACATTCATCTGCCCCATAGTTTATAACATTCATCTGCTGTATAGTTTATAACATTCATCTGCACCATAGTTTATAACATTCATCTGCCCCATAGTTTATAACATTAATCTGCTGTATAGTTTATAACATTCATCTGCACCATAGTTTATAACATTCATCTGCCCCATAGTTTATAACATTCATCTGCCCCATAGTTTATAACATTCATCTGCTGTATAGTTTATAACATTCATCTGCTGTATAGTTTATACATTCATCTGCTGTATAGTTTATAACATTCATCTGCTGTATAGTTTATAACAGTCATCTGCTGTATAGTTTATACATTCATCTGCACCACAGTTTATAACATCCATCTGCTGTATAGTTTATAACATTCATCTGCTGTATAGTTTATAACATTCATCTGCTGTATAGTTTATAACATTAATCTGCTGTATAGTTTATAACATTCATCTGCTGTATAGTTTATAACATTCATCTGCATCATAGTTAAAACATCCATCTGCTGTATAGTTTATAACATTCATCTGCACCATAGTTTATAACATTCATCTGCTGTATAGTTTATAACATCCATCTGCTGTATAGTTTATAACATTCATCTGCTGTATAGTTTATAACATTCATCTGCTGTATAGTTTATAACATTAATCTGCTGTATAGTTTATAACATTCATCTGCTGTATAGTTTATAACATTCATCTGCTGTATAGTTTATAACATTCATCTGCACCATAGTTTATAACATTCATCTGCACCATAGTTTATAACATCCATCTGCACCATAGTTTATAACATTCATCTGCTGTATAGTTTATAACATTCATCTGCTGTATAGTTTATAACATTCATCTGCACCATAGTTTATAACATTCATCTGCTGTATAGTTTATAACATTCATCTGCTGTATAGTTTATAACATTCATCTGCACCATAGTTTATAACATTCATCTGCACCATAGTTTATAACACCCATCTGCACCATAGTTTATAACATTCATCTGCTATATAGTTTATAACATTAATCTGCTGTATAGTTTATAACATTCATCTGCTGTATAGTTTATAACATTCATCTGCACCATAGTTTATAACATTCATCTGCTATATAGTTTATAACATTCATCTGCTATATAGTTTATAACATTCATCTGCTATATAGTTTATAACATTAATCTGCTGTATAGTTTATAACATCCATCTTCACCATAGTTTATAACATTCATCTGCTGTATAGTTTATAACATTCATCTGCTGTATAGTTTATAACATTCATCTGAATCTTAGTTTATAACATTCATCTGCACCATAGTTTATAACATTCATCTGCCCCATAGTTTATAACATTCATCTGCTGTATAGTTTATAACATTCATCTGCACCATAGTTTATAACATTCATCTGCCCCATAGTTTATAACATTAATCTGCTGTATAGTTTATAACATTCATCTGCACCATAGTTTATAACATTCATCTGCCCCATAGTTTATAACATTCATCTGCCCCATAGTTTATAACATTCATCTGCTGTATAGTTTATAACATTCATCTGCTGTATAGTTTATACATTCATCTGCTGTATAGTTTATAACATTCATCTGCTGTATAGTTTATAACAGTCATCTGCTGTATAGTTTATACATTCATCTGCACCACAGTTTATAACATCCATCTGCTGTATAGTTTATAACATTCATCTGCTGTATAGTTTATAACATTCATCTGCTGTATAGTTTATAACATTAATCTGCACCATAGTTTATAACACCCATCTGCACCATAGTTTATAACATTCATCTGCTATATAGTTTATAACATCCATCTGCTGTATAGTTTATAACATTCATCTGCTGTATAGTTTATAACATTCATCTGCTGTATAGTTTATAACATTCATCTGCACCATAGTTTATAACATCCATCTGCTGTATAGTTTATAACATCCATCTGCTGTATAGTTTATAACATTCATCTGCTGTATAGTTTATAACATCCATCTGCTGTATAGTTTATAACATTCATCTGCTGTATAGTTTATAACATTCATCTGCTGTATAGTTTATAACATTCATCTGCACCATAGTTTATAACATTCATCTGCACCATAGTTTATAACATCCATCTACTGTATAGTTTATAACATTCATCTGCTGTATAGTTTATAACATCCATCTGCTGTATAGTTTATAACATTCATCTGCACAATAGTTTATGATATCCGTCTGCACCATAGTTTATAACATTCATCTGCTGTATAGTTTATAACATTCATCTGCACCATAGTTTATAACATTCATCTGCACCATAGTTTATAACATTCATCTGCCCCATAGTTTATAACATTAATCTGCTGTATAGTTTATAACATTCATCTGCTGTATAGTTTATAACATTCATCTGCTGTATAGTTTATAACATTCATCTGCTGTATAGTTTATAACATTCATCTGCACCATAGTTTATAACATCCATCTGCTGTATAGTTTATAACATTCATCTGCTGTATAGTTTATAACATTCATCTTCTGTATAGTTTATAACATCCATCTGCTGTATAGTTTATAACATTCATCTGCTGTATAGTTTATAACATTCATCTGCTGTATAGTTTATAACATTCATCTGCACCATAGTTTATAACATTAATCTGCCCCATAGTTGATTACATTCATCTGCTGTATAGTTTATAACATTCATCTGCTGTATAGTTTATAACATTCATCTGCACCATAGTTTATAACATTCATCTGCACCATAGTTTATAACATTCATCTACTGTATAGTTTATAACATTCATCTACTGTATAGTTTATAACATTCATCTACTGTATAGTTTATAACATTCATCTGCACCATAGTTTATAACATTTATCTACTGTATAGTTTATAACATTCATCTGCTGTATAGTTTATAACATTCATCTGCTGTATAGTTTATAACATTCATCTGCTGTATAGTTTATAACATTCATCTGCTGTATAGTTTATAACATTCATCTGCTGTATAGTTTATAACATTCATCTGCTGTATAGTTTATAACATTCATCTGCACCATAGTTTATAACATTCATCTGCACCATAGTTTATAACATTCATCTACTGTATAGTTTATAACATTCATCTACTGTATAGTTTATAACATTCATCTACTGTATAGTTTATAACATTCATCTGCACCATAGTTTATAACATTTATCTACTGTATAGTTTATAACATTCATCTGCTGTATAGTTTATAACATTCATCTGCTGTATAGTTTATAACATTCATCTGCTGTATAGTTTATAACATTCATCTGCTGTATAGTTTATAACATTCATCTGCTGTATAGTTTATAACATTCATCTGCTGTATAGTTTATAACATTCATCTGCACCATAGTTTATAACATTCATCTGCACCATAGTTTATAACATTCATCTGCTGTATAGTTTATAACATCCATCTGCACCATAGTTTATAACATTCATCTGCACCATAGTTTATAACATCCATCTGCACCATAGTTTATAACATCCATCTGCTGTATAGTTTATAACATCCATCTGCTGTATAGTTTATAACATCCATCTGCTGTATAGTTTATAACATCCATCTGCTGTATAGTTTATAACATCCATCTGCACCATAGTTTATAACATCCATCTGCACCATAGTTTATAACATCCATCTGCACCATAGTTTATAACATCCATCTGCTGTATAGTTTATAACATCCATCTGCTGTATAGTTTATAACCTTCATCTGCACCATAGTTTATAACATCCATCTGCTGTATAGTTTATAACATCCATCTGCTGTATAGTTTATAACATTCATCTGCACCATAGTTTATAACATCCATCTGCTGTATAGTTTATAACATCCATCTGCTGTATAGTTTATAACATCCATCTGCCCCATAGTTTATAACATCCATCTGCTGTATAGTTTATAACATTCATCTGCACCATAGTTTATAACATCCATCTGCTGTATAGTTTATAACTTCCATCTGCCCCATAGTTTATAACATCCATCTGCTGTATAGTTTATAACATCCATCTGCACCATAGTTTATAACATCCATCTGCACCATAGTTTATAACATTCATCTGCTGTATAGTTTATAACATCCATCTGCACCATAGTTTATAATATCCATCTGCACCATAGTTTATAACATCCATCTGCACCATAGTTTATAACATTCATCTGCTGTATAGTTTATAACATCCATCTGCACCATAGTTTATAATATCCATCTGGACCATAGTTTATAACATCCATCTGCACCATAGTTTATAATATCCATCTGCACCATAGTTTATAACATCCATCTGCACCATAGTTTATAATATCCATCTGGACCATAGTTTATAACATCCATCTGCACCATAGTTTATAATATCCATCTGCACCATAGTTTATAACATCCATCTGCACCATAGTTTATAACATCCATCTGCTGTATAGTTTATAACATTCATCTGCTGTATAGTTTATAACATTCATCTGCTGTATAGTTTATAACATTAATCTGCACCATAGTTTATAACACCCATCTGCACCATAGTTTATAACATTCATCTGCTATATAGTTTATAACATCCATCTGCTGTATAGTTTATAACATTCATCTGCTGTATAGTTTATAACATTCATCTGCTGTATAGTTTATAACATTCATCTGCACCATAGTTTATAACATCCATCTGCTGTATAGTTTATAACATCCATCTGCTGTATAGTTTATAACATTCATCTGCTGTATAGTTTATAACATCCATCTGCTGTATAGTTTATAACATTCATCTGCTGTATAGTTTATAACATTCATCTGCTGTATAGTTTATAACATTCATCTGCACCATAGTTTATAACATTCATCTGCACCATAGTTTATAACATCCATCTACTGTATAGTTTATAACATTCATCTGCTGTATAGTTTATAACATCCATCTGCTGTATAGTTTATAACATTCATCTGCACAATAGTTTATGATATCCGTCTGCACCATAGTTTATAACATTCATCTGCTGTATAGTTTATAACATTCATCTGCACCATAGTTTATAACATTCATCTGCACCATAGTTTATAACATTCATCTGCCCCATAGTTTATAACATTAATCTGCTGTATAGTTTATAACATTCATCTGCTGTATAGTTTATAACATTCATCTGCTGTATAGTTTATAACATTCATCTGCTGTATAGTTTATAACATTCATCTGCACCATAGTTTATAACATCCATCTGCTGTATAGTTTATAACATTCATCTGCTGTATAGTTTATAACATTCATCTTCTGTATAGTTTATAACATCCATCTGCTGTATAGTTTATAACATTCATCTGCTGTATAGTTTATAACATTCATCTGCTGTATAGTTTATAACATTCATCTGCACCATAGTTTATAACATTAATCTGCCCCATAGTTGATTACATTCATCTGCTGTATAGTTTATAACATTCATCTGCACCATAGTTTATAACATTCATCTGCACCATAGTTTATAACATTCATCTACTGTATAGTTTATAACATTCATCTACTGTATAGTTTATAACATTCATCTACTGTATAGTTTATAACATTCATCTGCACCATAGTTTATAACATTTATCTACTGTATAGTTTATAACATTCATCTGCTGTATAGTTTATAACATTCATCTGCTGTATAGTTTATAACATTCATCTGCTGTATAGTTTATAACATTCATCTGCTGTATAGTTTATAACATTCATCTGCTGTATAGTTTATAACATTCATCTGCTGTATAGTTTATAACATTCATCTGCACCATAGTTTATAACATTCATCTGCACCATAGTTTATAACATTCATCTACTGTATAGTTTATAACATTCATCTACTGTATAGTTTATAACATTCATCTACTGTATAGTTTATAACATTCATCTGCACCATAGTTTATAACATTTATCTACTGTATAGTTTATAACATTCATCTGCTGTATAGTTTATAACATTCATCTGCTGTATAGTTTATAACATTCATCTGCTGTATAGTTTATAACATTCATCTGCTGTATAGTTTATAACATTCATCTGCTGTATAGTTTATAACATTCATCTGCTGTATAGTTTATAACATTCATCTGCACCATAGTTTATAACATTCATCTGCACCATAGTTTATAACATTCATCTGCTGTATAGTTTATAACATCCATCTGCACCATAGTTTATAACATTCATCTGCACCATAGTTTATAACATCCATCTGCACCATAGTTTATAACATCCATCTGCTGTATAGTTTATAACATCCATCTGCTGTATAGTTTATAACATCCATCTGCTGTATAGTTTATAACATCCATCTGCTGTATAGTTTATAACATCCATCTGCACCATAGTTTATAACATCCATCTGCACCATAGTTTATAACATCCATCTGCACCATAGTTTATAACATCCATCTGCTGTATAGTTTATAACATCCATCTGCTGTATAGTTTATAACCTTCATCTGCACCATAGTTTATAACATCCATCTGCTGTATAGTTTATAACATCCATCTGCTGTATAGTTTATAACATTCATCTGCACCATAGTTTATAACATCCATCTGCTGTATAGTTTATAACATCCATCTGCTGTATAGTTTATAACATCCATCTGCCCCATAGTTTATAACATCCATCTGCTGTATAGTTTATAACATTCATCTGCACCATAGTTTATAACATCCATCTGCTGTATAGTTTATAACTTCCATCTGCCCCATAGTTTATAACATCCATCTGCTGTATAGTTTATAACATCCATCTGCACCATAGTTTATAACATCCATCTGCACCATAGTTTATAACATTCATCTGCTGTATAGTTTATAACATCCATCTGCACCATAGTTTATAATATCCATCTGCACCATAGTTTATAACATCCATCTGCACCATCGTTTATAACATTCATCTGCTGTATAGTTTATAACATCCATCTGCACCATAGTTTATAATATCCATCTGGACCATAGTTTATAACATCCATCTGCACCATAGTTTATAATATCCATCTGCACCATAGTTTATAACATCCATCTGCACCATAGTTTATAACATCCATCTGCTGTATAGTTTATAACATCCATCTGCTGTATAGTTTATAACATCCATCTGCTCTATAGTTTATAACATCCATCTGCACCATAGTTTATAACATCCATCTGCTGTATAGTTTATAACATCCATCTGCCCTATAGTTTAACATTGTATTACCCTTTAAACTACTGCTACTAGTTTGATGGTTGAAGTCCTCAACTGTTCCATTAACAACCCCCCATATTAGACAACTATTTAATTCCATTTCAAATGTCACATTTCTCTAGTACAGGCAACTTATCTTAATGAACAATATCGTCAAATGTCACATTTCTCTAGTACAAGCAACTTATCGTAATGAACAATATCGTCAAATGTCACATTTCTCTAGTACAGGCAACTTATCTTAATGAACCATGTCGTCAAATGTCTTTGAATAGTCATCGGTAAGGTTGGTGTCGATGATTTGCGGGTTTGTCACCCTAGCTCTAGTGTGTGTGTGTGTGTGTGTGCGTGCGTGCGTGTGTGCGCGTGTGTTCTCCTCCAGCAGTGATGACCTCCCTCTGCTCTGGCTTCATCCCCTCTGTACTGGAGTATCATGTAACCTACCCAGACAAGACGCTCATCACGTTATACCATAACCTTAGCAGCACCTTAAACCATCTCACTATCCAGCCAGGTGTCTCAGTACACACTGGGAAATGAGACGTCCGTCCTGCTTTTCAAAACCTGCCACTAGGGGGCAACAGTGAGCCCTATCACCATCAGGTATGCCTGGGTTTCTCTACGGGCGTTGTAGACGGGGATGGCGGATGGTGCGGAAGCCGCGAAGCTCCTGCTCCAGTGTTAAGGCATTCTTGTTTTTTGTTTGTGTGGTTTCTTACCACAGCCCAAACCTTAACCCTTAACTTGACCATTCAGAATGAATGCCTACACTTAAAGTGGAACTGCAACATTAAACCATCTTACCACAGCCCAAACCTTAACCCTTAACTTGACCATTCAGAATGAATGCCTACACTTAAAGTGGAACTGCAACATTAAACCATCTTACCACAGCCCAAACCTTAACCCTTAACTTGACCATTCAGAATGAATGCCTACACTTAAAGTGGAACTGCAACATTAAACCATCTTACCACAGCCCAAACCTTAACCCTTAACTTGACCATTCAGAATGAATGCCTACACTTAAAGTGGAACTGCAACATTAAACCATCTTACCACAGCCCAAACCTTAACCCTTAACTTGACCATTCAGAATGAATGCCTACACTTAAAGTGGAACTGCAACATTAAACCATCTTACCACAGCCCAAACCTTAACCCTTAACTTGACCATTCAGAATGAATGCCTACACTTAAAGTGGAACTGCAACATTAAACCATCTTACCACAGCCCAAACCTTAACCCTTAACTTGACCATTCAGAATGAATGCCTACACTTAAAGTGGACCTGCAACATTAAACCATCTTACCACAGCCCAAACCTTAACCCTTAACTTGACCATTCAGAATGAATGCCTACACTTAAAGTGGAACTGCAACATTAAACCATCTTACCACAGCCCAAACCTTAACCCTTAACTTGACCATTCAGAATGAATGCCTACACTTAAAGTGGAACTGCAACATTAAACCATCTTACCACAGCCCAAACCTTAACCCTTAACTTGACCATTCAGAATGAATGCCTACACTTAAAGTGGAACTGCAACATTAAACCATCTTACCACAGCCCAAACCTTAACCCTTAACTTGACCATTCAGAATGAATGCCTACACTTAAAGTGGAACTGCAACATTAAACCATCTTACCACAGCCCAAACCTTAACCCTTAACTTGACCATTCAGAATGAATGCCTACACTTAAAGTGGAACTGCAACATTAAACCATCTTACCACAGCCCAAACCTTAACCCTTAACTTGACCATTCAGAATGAATGCCTACACTTAAAGTGGAACTGCAACATTAAACCATCTTACCACAGCCCAAACCTTAACCCTTAACTTGACCATTCAGAATGAATGCCTACACTTAAAGTGGAACTGCAACATTAAACCATCTTACCACAGCCCAAACCTTAACCCTTAACTTGACCATTCAGAATGAATGCCTACACTTAAAGTGGACCTGCAACATTAAACCGTATTTAAATCTGTTCATAAACATCCCCGGGACAGAATGACACTTTTTATTCTTTCATTTTCTGACAAGTGAAGCACTTAGATATGATAATTTTCACGCTTTCATAAATTCTTAGACTGTTTGGGGATTGCGTGCTGTATACTAAGACATGTAATATTAAAGCTGTATACTAAGACATGTAATATTACAGCTGTATACTAAGACATGTAATATTACAGCTGTATACTAAGACATGTAATATTACAGCTGTATACTAAGACATGTAATATTACAGCTGTATACTAAGACATGTAATATTAAAGCTGTATACTAAGACATGTAATATTACAGCTGTATACTAAGACATGTAATATTACAGCTGTATACTAAGACATGTAATATTAAAGCTGTATACTAAGACATGTAATATTACAGCTGTATACTAAGACATGTAATATTACAGCTGTATACTAAGACATGTAATATTACAGCTGTATACTAAGACATGTAATATTACAGCTGTATACTAAGACATGTAATATTACAGCTGTATACTAAGACATGTAATATTAAAGCTGTATACTAAGACATGTAATATTAAAGCTGTATACTAAAGCTTGCTACATAAATAGATATGCTAGCCTATTAGCCCCGTTATGACTGACTTGTGATTATTTCCCTTGATAGTTTGATTGTATTGACATTCCCAGCCTTATTTACATTCGTCTGTTTTAGTCTAAAACAGTGAGTAATTGAAACGGAAACAGTGCATCCTGAATGGAGGCAGCAAACAATGTACCTGTCACGTTCTTTATTTCCTGTGTTTTGTATTTATTTAGTATGGCCAGGGCGTGAGTTGGGGTGGGCACTCTATGTTTGTTTTTCTATGATTTGGGGATTTGTATGTTTCGGCCTAGTATGGTTCTCAATCAGAGGCAGGTGTCATTAGTTGTCTCTGATTGAGAATCATACTTAGGTAGCCTGGGTTTCACTGTTGGTTTGTGGGTGATTGTCTATGTTAGTTTCTTGTGTTCAGCACAGGTCTCATTATAGCTTCACGGTCGTTATTTGTTAATTGTTTTTGTATAGTTTGTATTCAGTGTTCAGTGCTTTCTTTTATTAAATATTCATCATGAACACATACCACGCCACATTTTGGTCCTCCGATCCTTCTCGCCTCTCCTCTTCAGATGAAGAGGAGGATGACCGTGACAGTACCAGGTTGATTTACAACCTGATAGCAATATTTTTGGGACAAACCAAGAAATGTAATTGGTGAATTATATTAATCATGCATTGACCTGCATCCATCAATTCCTTACTGTACGTCATGGAATGTTGAGTCAAATAGAACCTATTTTTTTTAAATCTCTTATAAAGTTGGTTTTGTAGCAAGACATTATGATTGTTTGTTTTGTTTCATATCTGCAAAGTAGTTAAAACGATGTCAGTTCCACTTTTTAACCTTTCGATTTTGACATTTATGGACAAAAGTCTGATTGTGTAGTGAGACTGTGAGAGGTTGTTGTACTTTCACCTCATGACGCCATCAGACTCCATCTGATTCAACAACCAGACTCAAACCCACCTGGTCAGTCTGGCTTTCCCCCCAGTGTAGCTCCGCCTCCTCACTCAGCCCTAGCTGACAGGAAGTAGTCCTTTCCCCCCAGTGTAGCTCCGCCTCCTCACTCAGCCCTAGCTGACAGGAAATAGTCCTTTCTCCCCAGTGTAGCTCCGCCTCCTCACTCAGCCCTAGCTGACAGGAAGTAGTCCTTTCCCCCCAGTGTAGCTCCGCCTCCTCACTCAGCCCTAGCTGACAGGAAGTAGTCCTTTCCCCCCAGTGTAGCTCCGCCTCCTCACTCAGCCCTAGCTGACAGGAAGTAGTCCTTTCTCCCCAGTGTAGCTCCGCCTCCTCACTCAGCCCTAGCTGACAGGAAGTAGTCCTTTCCCCCCAGTGTAGCTCCGCCTCCTCACTCAGCCCTAGCTGACAGGAAGTAGTCCTTTCCCCCCAGTGTAGCTCCGCCTCCTCACTCAGCCCGAGCTGACAGGAAGTAGTCCTTTCCCCCCAGTGTAGCTCCGCCTCCTCACTCAGCCCTAGCTGACAGGAAGTAGTCCTTTCCCCCCAGTGTAGCTCTGCCTCCTCACTCAGCCCTAGCTGACAGGAAGTAGTCCTTTCCCCCCAGTGTAGCTCCGCCTCCTCACTCAGCCCTAGATGACAGGAAGTAGTCCTTTCCCCCCAGTGTAGCTCCGCCTCCTCACTCAGCTCTAGCTGACAGGAAGTAGTCCTTTCCCCCAAGTGTAACTCCGCCTCCTCACTCAGCTCTAGCTGACAGGAAGTAGTCCTTTCGCCCCAGTATAGCTCTGCCTCCTCACTCAGCCCTAGCTGACAGGAAGTAGTCTTTTCCCCCCAGTGTAGCTCTGCCTCCTCACTCAGCCCTAGCTGACAGGAAGTAGTCCTTTCCCCCAAGTGTAGCTCCGCCTCCTCACTCAGCTCTAGCTGACAGGAAGTAGTCCTTTCCCCCCAGTGTTGCTCCGCCTCCTCACGCAGCTCTAGCTGACAGGAAGTAGTCCTTTCCCCCAAGTGTAGCTCCGCCTCCTCACTCAGCTCTAGCTGACAGGAAGTAGTCCTTTCCCCCCAGTGTAGCTCCGCCTCCTCACTCAGCTCTAGCTGACAGGAAGTAGTCCTTTCCCCCCAGTGTAGCTCTGCCTCCTCACTCAGCCCTAGCTGACAGGAAGTAGTCCTTTCCCCCCAGTGTAGCTCTGCCTCCTCACTCAGCCCTAGCTGACAGGAAGTAGTCCTTTCCCCCCAGTGTAGCTCCGCCTCCTCACTCAGCCCTAGCTGACAGGAAGTAGTCCTTTCCCCCCAGTGTAGCTCCGCCTCCTCACTCAGCTCTAGCTGACAGGAAGTAGTCCTTTCCCCCCAGTGTTGCTCCGCCTCCTCACTCAGCTCTAGCTGACAGGAAGTAGTCCTTTCCCCCAAGTGTAGCTCCGCCTCCTCACTCAGC